>NW_025215056.1:49679-60941 GCF_004010195.1 Chiloscyllium plagiosum
CCGCCCTACATAGAGAACACCAGGCTGTGTTCGTGGAGATGGAAGATGCCTTCTTGAGACTTCACACAAGACATATGGCTTCCCTGCTCACCACTAGAAAACCACGTTAAAGTCCCACATGTATCATAAGCAACAGAGCCATGAAGAACAACGTGGCACAGTCTGTCTGGGCAGCCTCTGGCTCACTTGTTCATCATGTTAGAGCATCAATTAGGTGACACTTAAGACTGCCGATGCTGGAGATCAGAGTAGAGCATCAATTGCTGGAAAAGTACAGCGGGTCAGGCAGCATCCGAGGACCAGGAGAATCGACGTTTTTGGCATAAGACATTCATCAGGAATCAGCAAAAATTTCCTCATTCTGCCCCCGTGTAAGTGCATTGAGGTGGGAATGGCCTCCTGCTTTTCCTGTGAAAGTGACTCAAGGGAGTGATTGGCTTTGACCTCGCCCGACTGAACAGGGCCAAGGGCCTGACTGGTTGCTGTTTGACAGCTCATCGTTCTGACCAGTGTGACAATGCTGCAGCTTTAAGAAGTTATTTTGTCCTGGTTTGTTTTAAGAGAGAGATTGAACGATCGTTACCAAGCTGGCTAGTTAAGACTACTTGAGTAACAAATCGGGAGGCCTTGTGTTTATTTTAATGCAGCCTGAATGGGTGTGGCCAGCTCTCACAGATTAGGATCTCTGGGTTTTGGTTTCTCTGCAACATCAGAAACTATTGGGGTCTCCACAGAGTTGGAAGCTTCAGTGAATGTCTCCTGGCTGCTACTCACTCTGAATTTTCTCTTGATGCTGTTTTCAATCCCTGGATTGGAGAAATCTTTGTGACAATCTGTGTCAAAATATTTCTTTTTGACAAGGGTTGTGTTTATGGGATTTCCCTATATTGGAACAGTCCATTAGTAATAGTTCCGAGATTTATTATTCTGTTAACTTGTCCAATGGAATTACGTTATTCTAAATTCCTCTTTCTTTGGTTTCATTTTCTCTTTCCTGTTTAAGTAGATGGTGTTTTGCTTCACACCGAGTCGTTTGACCAGTCACATTGCATCTGGAACACACACTTTACATTTCCTTTAAAATAAGAAAACATTAGAGTCAAGGCTACCGCCTTCAAATATTTTCGAGGGGCTCTGGTGTGGCCCATCAAACTAGACTCCTTCTCTTCCTGAGTAATAGGCTGGAGGCACTGAATAGGCTGTCCCTCTTCTTCTCCAATAGTGTCAATGGGCTGAATGACTTTCTTTTATTCCTGTGAAATTAGCGTGAGGAGCTGAATGAACTCTTATTTTATTGTGGCAATGTGCAGTGTCAGGCAGTGCTTTTACGTGAATGTTACGGACCCTTTAACAGCACAAGCCTCAATGGAGTCCGGGTCTTGAGGCACACAGACCAGTTCAGGAGCTGACGGGGGACAAGAAGTTCTGAAAATTGTGGAATCTTCAGTGACCATCCCCACTTCTAATCTTTTCGTGGGGAGGGTGAGGGTGGGAGACATTGATGAAGCAGCTGAAGCTGTCTGTGAAGCGGAAGCTACCCTGAGGATCTTCCACAGAGGTGACCCAGGACTGAGATGATGAACATCTTCCTTTGTGCCATGTTTGATTCCAAACACTGGGGAGTTTACTCTGATTCCCATTAAGTCCAGTTTTGTTCAGCTCCTTGATGTAAACAGAAGGCAACCTTGATATCAGGGCCAGTCATTTTTACCTGAACCCTTGTGTCAACCTCTTTTATTCATATCAATAGGCCATGGCATAGGCGCAGCAAGTGTTTTCTTCAAACAGGTCGTATTGAATGTCAGGATATCTGTTCTCAAGAGTGTTGGGGAGCTAGATGACTGAAAGTACTTGAAGAGGAGGTAGATAGATATTGACCTGTCAGAGAGTTGAGAGCTATGAAGAATTGGGTATGAAAGACGATTTGAGACCAAGAGCAGATAAGTCATGATCTTAGTGAAGGACAAGGCAGGCTTGGGGGGTGAACGGCATGCCCCTGTTTCTGATGTTCTCCAATTCTGTTACTGGAAAGTTAGTGGGTGTTAATTTCATTAAGGTTGTGTTGTTGAATATTGAAGTCAGGAAGAACAGATGATTTTGTGAGACATCTCTAGGTGAGTATATGGGCTTTATTCACAGTGAATCTGGGTCTACAGCATGACCAACGAATGAAGCACAAGTTGCAGAGGGGAAGCTCTGTAAAGAGAGATGAGGGGCCTCTTTCATACCCCTGCCTGGATTTTCCAACAGCATTTCCCAAATCACTTCAAAGCGTGTGCGACAGTCTTGAGAGGCTGAATGGTCTCCTCTGTTTCTGTACAACAGGTTATAGGAGTAAGTGGCCTCCAACCTCTCCTATCTAGCAGGTATGCGGGGCTGGATGGAATACAGAAACATGGGACTGAGGAGCAGGAGTGGGACATTAGATACTTTGAGCCTTTTCCACCAAGCACTAAGATTGTGGACTCAGCCCCACATTCTTGTCTGTATACTATTACCCGTGACTCACTTCCCTGTCAAATATTTAATTAAACAGCTTTCAATCCATGTGAACATAGAGGCACGATAAACTTCCAGTGAAGAGAATTCCCACTTGAAAGGTCCTTTCAGAATATTTCGCTATCCCTCTTATAGAATCTGACAGTCATGCAGAACGGAAACAGACCCGTTAGTCCAATCTGATAACCCCGATCAGATATCAAATCTGCTCCGGTCCCATTTGCCAGCATTTGGCCAATATTCCTCCTTTTTCAGATACTTTTAAAATGTGCGATTGTAGCCGCCTTCACCACTTCCTCTGACAGCACTTTCTGTACACACACCACTCTCTGTGTGAAACATTTACCTTCAGGTCCATTCTAAATTAATCGCCCTCTCATTTTCACACTATGCCCTCTTGTTCTGGACTCCCCTACCCTGGGAAGCAGAACGTGGCTGTTCAGAATATCTATGCCCCTGATGATTCTATAAACCTCTATCATGTCACCCTTCAGCTTCTGAAACTCCAGGGGGAAACACCTTAACCTAGTCAACCTTTCCCTGAAACTCAAACCTCCAGTTCTGCAACTGAGTTGTACGCAGTATTGCCTCACCAACATCCTGTACAGATACAACATACCACCACAACTCCTATACTCAATGCTCTGACTGATTAAGGCAAATGTGCCAAATGTGTTCTGCACCACACTGACGACCTGCGACCCCACTTTCAAGGAACAATGTACCTGCAGCCCTATGTCCCTTTGATTCACAACACAACCCAGGAGCACACTGCTGCTCACAAACCTCCAGTCTGAAAAATATCCCTCTTCCTTCAAGCCAATTGTGACTAGCTTCCTTTGTATCCCTTGTGACTGAAACTTACTAATCTGTCTACCAATTAGAATGAAATGCTGTCTATGAAGAGAGGCTGAGTAGGTTAGGTTTATTTTCACTAGAAAAAAAGGGACTTGATTGAGGTTTACAAAATCATGAAGGGTATAGATTGGATGGATACAGACAAGCATTTTCCCAGGGTGAGGGATTCAATAACGAGAAGTCGGGCTTTCAAAGTGAGAGGTGGAATGTTTAAGGGGGATACACGCGGTAAGTACTTCACACAGAGGGTGGTGGGCGATTGAAACACGTTGCTAGCAGAGGTGGTCGAGGCAGACACGGCAGATTCATTTAAGATGCGTCTGGACAGATGCATGAGCAGGTGGGGAGCAGAGGGATACAAATGTTTAGGAATTGACCGACAGATTTAGACAGTACATTTGGATCAGCTCAGGCTTGGAGGCCGAAGGGCCTGTTCCTGGGCTGTAAATTTTCTTTGTTCTTTGTTCTTTAAATGTACACCTTGCTGAAGTCCATATAGACAATGTCACCCAAACTGCCTTCATCAATCTTCTTTGTGACGTCTTCATAAAACTTAACGAAATTAATGAGACATGATTTCCCATGCAGAAAACACGTTGTCTACCCCGATCAGCCCTTGCCTTCCCAAATGTATGTAAACCGTGTCCCTCAGAATCCCCTCCAATAACTTACCCACCACTGACATCAGGCTCACCGGTCTATCGTTCCCCGGCTTTTTGGGTCACTGTTTCCTTTTTGTCGTCCCACTCCTCCACTGCTCACAACAAATGTTAAATGTAACCAGGTTGGTGATGTGGCCGATGATATTGGTCTTAGACTGGGTCAGGGTCAGTTTTAGGAACAAGTCAGACTAGTTTCTTTAATCTGCTCAAATAGCACGTTTGTGATCCAGAGCAATGTTACTCAAACTATGATGGAAAGATGAATGGCAAACTGTTTGGGTATTTCAAATATATAATCAATATTTCCCTTTCTAAAAATGCTGACACACACACACACACACACACACACACACACACACACACACACACACACACACACACACACACCGATAAAGAAAATCTCTGCAATTTTAACTTGAGAGAACTTTGCCCAGATATTATTGTAACTCGTGACAAAAGGAAAAATTGAGAGATTGTCCAAAACGTTATTCTGCTTCTGAAGATATTGTACAGCTGCTAGCAATGGGATTTCATCCTGGCAGAGTTGGATTTGGCTGAATTCCCTTTGCTTTAGGCAGTGAGGAAATTCCAATGAAATCTGGTCAGGGATTACCCAAAGGGTAGCACGGTGATTAGCACTGCTGCCTCACAGCACGAGGGACTTGGGTGAGATTCCAGCCTTGGGTGACTGTCTGTGTGGAGTTTGCACATTCTCCACTTTTCTGTGTGAGCTTCTAATGGGTGATCTCATTTCCTCCCACATACAGTGTAGGTTTGGTGGAGTGGTCATGCTAAATTGTCTGTAGTGTTCAGGGATATCTAGGTTAGGTGCATTCGTCAGCGGAAAATATAGGGGAATGGGTTGGGAAGGTGGGTATGGATTTGTTGGGCCGAAGGGTCTGCTCCCACACTGCAGGGATTCTATTAAAATAAGAACGGTAACGATGACTGTCGAGATTTTTTTTAGCGCGCACATATTGCTGTGTTGAGGAACAATGAAGGAGTGAGAGTGCAATAGGTCGTTCGTTCTCAGGCAGATTACATATTCTCCCTCTCTGAGCTGAATCACACAGGAATGTCATCCTCTCCCAAACTGGACCATGAGCGCTCTCCTTGTACATTGTCCATACTGTGTCTCCGTCACATTCCCTGCTCCATGTAGGTGCATCATTGCTGCTGTCATGCACAGAACCATACCCTTAGCAGAAAATGGTCTCGGTCAATTTGAAATATATTTGCATAGCCCTGCGTCATTAAAACATAATTTTTTTTTATTTATTCAGAATGCCTGTGTAAAAATGAATGCATTTTTTAAAGAAATACAGAAATTGCTCGAAAAAATCGGCAGTTCTGTCAGCATCCAGATGTCTTTTACATGCTGTAGTTGTACCCGCCTCCAACACTTGCTCTGGCAGCTCATTCTATATGCACACCACCCTCTGTGTGAAAAGGTGCCCTTAAGGCCTCATCAAAACCTTTCCCCCCTCAGTTTCAACCAATGACCTCTAGTTTTGGGCGTCCCTAACCTGGGGAAAAACCCTGACTACTCACCCTATCCATGACCGTTCTGATTTTATAAAGCTTTACTGCTGCGAAATGTAACTCCAATCAACACGAATATCTGTACTTTCAGTTATCCCGGGCCTGAATTCTGAAATGCATTAGTGACACTTCTTCCTTCTCCATCAATTCACAATTTTCAATCCATTGAAATCAGTTTGTTTAGATATATCACGAGGTACATTTGTAAGCTTTACACCTAGACCTTTGTGCCCGGAGGTAGGGACACTAACATCACTCAGCAATACCCATAAAGCTGTAACAGTATTGTCCTGTGTGTTTGTTCCTTAGCCTGTTCTGACACGCTGTGACATACCTCTGCAACAGGCAGGACTTGAATCCAGGCCTTATAGTCCAGAGCTAGGAACACTACCACACAAGTTCAGGAATTGTAATCAAATCCAAAGTTCTGGCTCAGAGACAGGGACACGACCCACTACACTATCATACCCAGATTTTAAGTCATATTTTAGTGCCCATTTTCAGCTCGGCGTGGATTTATTATAATCAGGTTACCATTACTGAACTACACAAAACATTTTGTATTGTTAAGTAAATGCAAGATATTTGTCTCAACTGTAGGATGTTGAGTGTACGTGCTGTGCCATCGAAATTAACTATCATCATCTTTAATCGCTATTATCTGTAGTCTGCAATATTAGGGAAAGAAATCTTGCAGTCACACTCTGCCCAATGAAGGGTCTCAATCGTTATTTATTACTGAACACCAGAGATGAAGGAAGAGCTAAATTTCTGGTCCCAAAACACCGATCACTCTTACCCACCACTAACGTGCGACTGCCCTCTTCCTAAAACAATGAATTGACACCAGGCCACTGTTTACTATCCAGTCTCTCCTCCTCCCTGACAGTGTCTGCAATCTGTCCCTCCTCCCCCTAACCATAAAAGGCAAACCAAGCTCAGGGTTTTTGTGAAAATCAAGGCCGGAGTGTGCAGGCCTCCTGGAGAGGGATGGGCATTTTAAAATTGAAAGAGGAGGGTGAGGTGGCAGTGATATCACACACTGGGCTGAGGGGTGGCAGATGGAATTTAATTTGGATTAATGCGAGGTATTGGATTTGGTAAATCAAACAAGAGCAGGACCTATACAATTGGCAGTGTTGTAGGACAGAGACCTAGGCCGTCAGGTATAATTATTTGTAATTTGCATCTCATACAGATAGTGTGGTTAAGGAGGTGTTTTACACATTTGTCTTCATTGGTCAGACCTTTGAGTATCGGAATGGGGACGTCATTTTGAGGTTGTACAGGACATTGGTGAGACTCTTCTGGAATATTGTGTCCAGTCTGGTCACCCTGCCCACTCATTCCATAGGCACACCACCCTCTGGATGAAAAAGCTGCCCCTTCGGTCACTTTTAAATGTTTCCCCTCTCACCTTCAACCTATGTCCTCTAGTTTTGGACACCCCCGTACCCTTAGAAAATATCTAGACTATTCACTTTGATATTATTGACCTTGATATTATTAAGCTGGAGAGGGTTCAGAAGAGATTAACCTGGATGTTGCTGGGAAAGGAGGGAGTGAGCTATAAGGAGAGGCTGGGTCGGTTGGGACATTTTGCACTGGAGAGTATGAGGTTAAGGGGTAAATTTACAGAGGTTTATAAAATCATGAGGGGTACAGCTGAAGGGCTGATGTCTTTTCCTTCGAGGTGGGGATTCAAAACTGAGGGATATTTTAAGGTGCGAGGAAAAACGATTTACAAAAGTCACGAGAGGTAATTATTTTAGACAGAATCTGGCTTGTGTGTGGAATGAACTTCCAGAGCAAGTGATGAAAGCAGGAACAGTTACAATGTTTGAAGGACATTTAGATCAGTCCATGGATAAGACATCAGTTTGGATGGTGCTGTGAGCAGCTGCCCTCTCCCTCCCCCTCTCTGAATGAATCCCTGTTTGTTTTCACCCTCTGCCAATGCTGGTGCAGTGGCGTGTGGAGGCCAGCAGAGGGTAGCATTGCATCACTTTAAGCACCAGAGAGACCGCCAGACCTGCCCCACAGAGACACCCAAGATACACACACGGGAATTATTAGGGCACGGCGTGAAGCTCATCTGGTAACTTAAATGAAACAACTTAAATGCTCAACTCACCTCGTAAACTATTAAAATCTGAGTGACAGAGAATTCCCAAATTCCACTGTTTTAATCAAAACATCAATTTATTTTATAACTCTGAAAGTGAACATTTTACATCAACTGTTCAAAACTCTGGGACCCCCAATCTCTTTAACCCCACTCCAACTCTTTAGCAATATACTATTTCAATAAGACACTTATTAAAATTACATCATTTAATTTCAAAACCACACAGCAGCTGTTGTTTTCGATGTTTTCTTTCGGTCGTGGATCTCCCTGGGTTATTTTCTTCCTTTTTACTGTGAATATATTTCATATTAAAATGTACCTTTGATAGGGATTATTTTCCAACTTCTTGGATCTGTGTTGATGGCAGTTGCTCTGTTTGCAATTTTCAAAATGCCTGCATTATTAATATCCACAGCATCGGATCATTTATCTTAAACCAATAAATACAAACTTGATTTGGTTTTAGCTTCCTGGGACATAATTGAAACTAATTGGTAATATTCGAATTGTTGTCGAAAGAGCAACCAACTCAGGGATCTATTTCAAAGCCAAAATTTCAGTTGCCCCTTGATACGCTGGGTCTGCCATCCTCTCATATACACAGAAGCTTGGAAGCTCTCAGTTCAGAACAGTATTCACTCTCTCTTAAAGATATAGTACACACTTCCAAATTCATAACATTAATACCATGATGTCAATGAAGATAAGCAGAGCATATCCGGAGTTCTCTTGCCCCATGGTTTGTTAATATTTCATTCACTGTGTCTGGTTGGTGTCAGGATTTTTGTTGGTCTGTTGACAGCATTCGACTCCCTCCGTGGGAATATATCAGTATTTCACTTGCTCGCACTGGTGTGTGTGGGGCGGGATTTCAGTTGTTTCTTGGGGACTGTGGCGCTATGAAAATCTGAGTGTCTGTAAATGGCACCAAACCTGGAAGAACTGTGAAGTCTTTGGAGGATAGTGTGGGACTCTAACAGGACACTGATACGTTGGTGTAGTTTTCGGGCAGATGGGGATCAATGCAGAGCAGTGTGAGGTGATGCACTTTGGTAGGAAGGACAATGCAAGACAAAATAAAACAGGCTGTACCATTATAAAGGCGGTGCAGGAGCAGAGAGCACTGGGTGTATATAAGCACAGATTGTTGAAAATGTCAGGATAAGTGGGGAGAGCAGTAACTATCACAGGTTAGTTTCAATATCTGAGCTGTTTACAGGGGGAGGTGTAGGAGGGAGTCTCAGTGCTGCCTTCCTGGGAGGTGGTGGTGACGATGTGTTGTGAGCCCACCCTCCTGCCCACCGAGATCATGGGGATTCCATTTGTACCAGCTCGACACAAAAGGGAGATGGCATTAGGGCCACAGCTTCTAAGTTGTGGGTGGAGGAAACGGAGCTGCCAGTGGGTGTAAAGTGAGAATTGTCCTTCACTGAACATTGCTCCTTACTCGGTCGGTGGGACGTGGATGTTTCAGAATCTCCACACGAGGCGTCCTGGTCCTCTCCAGCTCGTACCAGGGTCCTCCCACATGGCGGGGGGAGAGGGTGAGGGAACGGATATCGGGCACTCCACCACCCGGCTTGGCCCCTTCTGTCCTATTTCAGACTGCTCCTCCTGGAAAGGGAGAAAGGGAGGGAGAAAGGAGGGTGGGAGTGGGTGGCTCTGCTGTTAGTGCTGGAGGAGGTGGGGGACAGGTTCATGGTGAGGGGTCCGGGGGGAGTCAGTCCACAGTGTTGTATCCATGCAATGTTATTAGTGGAGGGGGATAAAGTGAGGGAGAGAGAGAGAGAGAGAAAGAGAGAGACAGACAGGGACAGAGAGAGAGAGAAGTGGTGGACCATGAGCCTTGTTCGGGGGTCGTTGCTATAACAGATGTACAGTGAGTGTGAGGGAGCAGAGACAATACAGTGACCCTTATCCTGACAGAGTGGGGAAGGTTATTGATGCTTGTCCTCTATTGCTGGATATTTCCTCAGTCCGCAGATACTGCGCTGAGCTGGGTGGTGAGCTCAGACCATGCTCCGTGGGTCTAGTGGTGTGGCCCCCTCTGGGAAGAGAATGGTCCCCCTCTGTACTAGCCTGTCCACCAGGAACTCCGTGCTCCTGTCGACAAGCCATGGTGTAATTGCCCCTTATCTGCCATGCTTTGGGTAAACTCTGCAGGGCACCTTCTAACGGAGAAAGCTCAAACATGTACCCATTGACCTCTAAAGATGGCATCATTGCCAGGGATCACCGAATATCCAGGGGCATCCGGGCGATGGTGAATACCTCCAACCATGATGGGTGGGAGAATCGGGCTGGTATTGAATGAGAGGGACACCATGGGATGGGGTGGGTAGTTAATGAGGTGAGTCCGATACGATAGCACCAGGAAACTAGCTCAGCCTCACGCGGACGATCCCTCTGTCACACTCAAGGAAAATCAAACAAAGATAAATTATTGTTAGAATCTGCCCAATGAGTCATAGATTCTGTGGAAACTAATTCCAGTTACAAAGATGCAGAACAAATGCTTATCTGACTTCACACCAATATCCCTTTTTCCCATCTTTCCTGGGAAGACTGGCTCATGTTGCAGGATGCTATCGAAGTGGCTACATTTCAGCATTCTGAAACCTGGGAACATGACACTGTCTCTCAGTCACCCCCATCTCTGTCTATACCCCAAACCCCTCTCATGTGGTGATATTTAAATTGATTCCCCCGCCATCTCTCTCTGGCAGTGACGTTCACACCTACAGCACCCACTTGTTAGGGCACAATGGGGAAAGGAAGCTGTAAATGGGTGGGAGCTGCACATCCTGTCACTTCTAGCACGGGCTGCAATCTTCCCCACACTGGGCAGGGATCTAACACAGTGTTACCAGCAAAGCACTGGGGTGGGACACACAGTCCTACATGCAAGAAGGGTAACTGCTCCTAGTTTACAGATCAATGCACTGGGGTGATGTACACAGTCCTACATGCTGGGAGGGGAATTGCTCCTGGGTTACACATCAATGCACTGGGGTGGGGTGCACAGTCCTACATGCTGGGAGGGGAAGTGCTTCTGGGTTACACATCAATGCACTGGGGTGTGGTACACAGTCCTCCATGCTGGGAGGGTAACAGCTCCTGGTTTACAGATCAATTCACGGGTGATCACTGCATAGGTCACTGTGACTATCTGGTTGAGGTTTATAGATAATGCAATGATGTGGTCAGTGCAGCTCACAGTGTTGGACAGATATGTAGCTTGTGCACAGTACATCATGTTGGTGGGGTGGATAGGGGTTAAAGGTGATGGACAGGTCAAGCAGATCCCTGAACGTTCTGTCCCCGACATTCTATAACTGACATTCCCCGGAACGTTCTGTCCCCGACATTCTATAACTGACATTCCCTGGAACGTTCTGTCCCTGACATTCTATTACTGCCATTCCCCGGAACATTCTGTCCCTGACATTGTTTGTGAACGGCCGGACGTCAGTGATTTGAAGACTGATCCCGAGTGAAGAGATCACGTTCCATTGAGAAAGAGATACTGTCCCGAAGGACCCTCAGGCAGTTAAAGGGGTGAATACGTTTTCC
>NW_025215057.1:0-1592 GCF_004010195.1 Chiloscyllium plagiosum
CACCACAGAATTCCCAAACTCTGATGTGGTTTTGTAGCCAGATTATTTATATGAATACTTCAGTTCAGATTCTGGCCAATTGTATCCCTCGGGATGTTGATTATGGCAGATTGGGAATTACCATTGACATTAAATGCCAAGGGATGATGTTTGGATTCTCATTAGATGGAGATGGCCATTGCCTAGCACTTGTGTGGCCCAAAATATTTCTAGGGACCTCCCAACCCAAACCTGAATGTTGTGCAGATTTGCTACTTATTGATACATGCTGCTTCAGTATCTGAGGAGTTGGGAATGGGAATGAACATTTTGCAATCATCAGAGAATGCTGGAGGGTAGGAACAGTTAAAGATAGTTGGGCCTAGGATCCTATCCTGAGGAATTCCTCCAGAGATGTCCTGGAGCTAAAATGACTGACCTCCAACAACCATAACCATCCTCCTATGTTCCAGGAATGACTCTAATGAATGGAGAGTTTTCCCCCTGATTCCCATTGACTTCAGTTTTACTCAGACTCCTTGATCTCACACTTGGTCAAATACTACCTGGCTGTCAAGGAGAGTTACCTTTTTGACCCCTCATGACTTCATCTTTTTTGACCAGTGTTGTGGCTGTACTGGAACAGCTTGGCAAGAGGAGTGGCAAGTTCTGGGTACAAAGTTTTCAGTGCTATTGCCAGAATGTTTTCAGGGCCCATCGCCTTGCAGTATCCATTGCCTACAGCCATTTGTTTACATCATTCTTTGTAAGAGGCCAATATAAATCATGCATTTGGCATTTAGAGCTGAAGATGTTTGTAAATGCTGTTGGGCTGATTTGTGTACCAACGTGCTGGGCTTCCCTATCATTGGGGATGGCAAAATTCAGGGGCATGGTCCTCCTGTTCATTGTTTAATTGTAGACCATGACTCATGACTGGAAGTGGTAGCACTGTCGTGCTTAGTTCTGATGGTTATGAGATCACTTAGCTCTGTCCATTGCATGCTGCCTCTGCTTGGTAACACAGATAGTGCCGTCTGCTGGCTTCAGCAGTTTATAGTCACATTTCTAGCAATGACTGTTGCTGCTCCTGGCATGCCCTCCTGCATTCTCTATTGAACCAGGGTTCATCATCTGGTTTGATGGCAATGGTTGACTGGGGATACGCTAGTCAATGAGGTTACAGATTGTGCTGGGTACAGTCCTGCTGCTGCTATGGTTCATAGTGCCTCCAGTGTGGAGTTGCTAGATCTGTTCAAAGTTTGACCCATTGTGCATGGTAATCGAGCCACTCAACACAATAGAAGGTATTCTCAATGTGAAGGTGGGGCATTGCGTCCACAGGGACTGTGCCGGGGTCACTCTTACTGCCACTGCTTTGCACAGATGCACCTTAAGCCAGCAGATTGGTGACGATGAGGTCAAGTATGATTTTCCTATTTGTGCATTCCCTCACTACCTGCCGCAGACCCTGTCTAGCAGCTGTGTCCTTTTGGACCTGACCAACTGATTCGGTAATGCTGCTTCTGAGACACTCTCAGTGGTTGACATTGAAATCTCTCACCCAGAATACGTTCTGTGCCCTTCCCACCCTCATTGTTCAACATGGAGGA
>NW_025215057.1:12297-36891 GCF_004010195.1 Chiloscyllium plagiosum
AGCCTATTTCCATTGTTTGGGACTGCACTTATACAGAGTTACTGAAGTTGGTAAAGACATTCCGTCAGATGGCAAGCAAATTATTTGCGACTTGGCAAATCACACAACAGCATTCAGTCACATCCTGTATGTTTTTTGACTCTATAAGAGATCCGACTTCTGGGAGTTAAAACTCCAGTGATGCAGGAAAATGGAGTATCGGAAAGCACCGGAAAAGGCACCAAGTCAAACAGGATAACAGGAAGTGAAATATTTGAGGCTTTACTGAAAGCAGGTAATGCCCTGAAATGCAACTAACAAAATCGAATTAGACCAAATATCAGTGTTCCATTAATAGGAAAAATTGGAATACACATCAAGTTATGGCCTTGTTTGATACTGGGTTGAGGTCAGTATTCTTCAGGGAAAGAAACGTCTAGGAGGGTGGGATACTGATAAACTGATCTGTGGAAGCAGAAACATCCTGTGCGAACGTGTGAGCAATTGGCATTCAGGAATAGAACTCTATGTATCTGTGTTAGTATGCAGTGTAAACATATGAGAATTGATTAGTTTAATTTAGATTACTGACAGTGTGGAAACAGGCCCTTCAGCCCAACAAGTCCACACCGACCTGCCGAAGCGCAACCCACCCAGACCCGAAGCGCAACCCACCCAGACCCATTCCCCTACATTTACCCCTTCACCTAACACTACAGGCAATTTAGCATGGCCAATTCACCTAACCTACACATTTTTGAACTGTGGGAGGAAACCGGAGCACCCGGAGGAAGCTCACGCAGACACGCGGAGAATGTGCAAACTCCACACAGACAGTTGCCTGAGGTGGGAATTGAACCCGGGTCTCTGGTGCTGTGAGGCAGCAATGCTAACCACTGTGCCACATTGCCGCCCTCATGATGTCTTGAGTGGGTGCAATTACAGACTCAAATGAGGAAGTTCTGCTTTGCCACACAAAGAATGGTTGAGGTAGTTGGAAAAGCTAAGTGAAAACCCTCTATTATAACATCCTTTCTCCCATAATAAAGAAACATCAAACATTCTTTGACAACTGGGATTATGAAGAAATCTCACATTATTGAAAAATTATTCATCGCAAGAATTGGACGAATTGCCGTCTCCTCAAAAGATAGACCAGCATGACCAGTAAAGAATCCAGATGTGAGGTAGACCATGACGGTCAATAATCGACATTAAGGAAATATGCATCATATATTGGGGCCTGCTCTGTCAGAAATTGTAAAACCGCTGTAGTAGGTATCATTAGAGACTGATAAATAATATGTTTCATCGAACTAGCAAATGATTTTTCTCTGATTTATTGGATGAAACTTTGAAAGGTTTGTACGCCTTCACGTGAGACAGTAAACTATGTACATTTTATGGATTGCTGCACGGCTACCTACATAGCTCAATTCGTTTCCATTCTTTAGTAAACTGGAATCTGGAGACATTCACTCTGGCTTCCAACAATTCAAATGATACATTAATTTGATAGGAACAACTCCATGGCACTTTTGAACAAAAACTAGAAGAAGTATTAACTTTGTGTACTCAACAATTACGTGATTGCAGCTGCAAAGTTAATACCAAGGAAATCCAGACGTCAGTTCAGAGTGATCTCTTTATAGGAATACAATGGGCCAAGGGAGAACATGTGGTTCTTGATGAAATGAAAAACAAAATCAGCAAGATACAAGGCCTGACCAATAAATAAATGGCCGAATATTTAAGAGGCTGCTTGGTTATGCAAAGACACATAACTTATTTGAACATCGTGCTGCAGCTCATCTATACTGTCACTTGCTGGAGAAAAAAAGAACAATATTCGACTAGTATACCTTTTAACATAAAAGGAATTTCAAATGTGTTCAGGGATTGTTTGTGCAAACGGTTACCATTCCTCAATAAATAACAGTTTTTCATATGCCAGGACAATCACTAGAATGACAAGATTCTAGGACAAACAATAGTATAATTTAGCGATGCAGCAAAATCAGTCCGATTAGCAATCTGTGCCAATCATTGGCCCCGCAAACGACTGGAAGCTGCCAAAAAATGCAATCTATTTGAGAAGCAGCTATGAGCGTGTTACTGAGATGTCTTTGAACTACGTGAGTAAGTAGACCAAGTAATTTTTAGTAATACTGACATAACTTCACTATCTGATGGCATTCCTAACTTGCCAATACAATAGATGATAACTTTGCATGGCTAAATGCAACCAAAACAAGGTGTGGTCAGTTAACTGATGACTCTGATTCTACTGTAAACGTAAGCATCTCTGGAATGCTATACCATTTCACCTGAACATTTCAAAAACAACGGTAGAACAAGGATGAGTAGATGGCTTCAGTCAGTTAGCTGCGCTAACAGTTGTACTTCTTGCCCTTCGCAAGAATGAAGGATGGTTGTACCCGTAATATTGACTTCTGCACCTCATAATGCTGCCTCGCTTGGTGTGTTCCTCCAGCCTCCTAACTGTCTACTTTGGAAACCAGCATCTGCAAGGTCTCCAATTTATCTATTTTCAAAAAAAAAACATCAAACTGTCCCTGAAACACAAACTCTCCCCTCGGACCCTGCCTATATGAACTGCACATTTGTGGCTGGGAACAATTTTTACACCGTTTCTTTCATTTGGTTGATACTTCTGAGTAATTTACCGACAATGATACAGAGATGGTGAACCGAAAAAAAAAAATGACGTTCTAATTTTATTTTATAAATATTGTATCTAATGTTCGTACAATTTACAGATATGCAACTTTTAGAAAACAAAAATCGATGATTCATTTACTCTTCTCGAGCAAACTATGTGCAAACTGCAGACGAGAAGTTTTGGCGTTAACACTTCCATCTATGCTGCTTTCCAGCGTAAATTTCGAGAGGAATTTGAAAACATGTTCATCTCTCCATTGGCTGCAATGATACCATCTCTTAAATAAGAACATGGAATTGTATTCCATCGGAAGTATATTTTATCAAGTTCGTTCTGTAATGCGACTGAGTCAATATTCACTTGCATAAACCCATGTATACTTCAATATCCAGTGTGAGATAAGTTAATTTGATGAAAAACGCTGATATCATTTACTGTCTATCGTTCGACAAATTAGATGTGACAAGCATTGTATTTGAGCTCCGAACTAAGTGGTTCCAAGTTTCACGTGATCCAAGGTGACAGCATTAAATCTCTGTCCAATTTTACAATTCACGTCTTGAACCAAATAAACCCAACTGACTAACATTCACTGCACAGCAAGTAGACCCAATGTAATCAAGAGCCCAAATCAATAATGATATAACATCAATTGAACCAATTACAACCAAATACACTGAGTAAACTCGAACAAAAATACTAACCTTCACATAAAATCAATATTCCACACCCATGAACAAAACACAATTTGCCACTCAGAAATACCTGCCAATCTAATTTCCATGCACTTGACAAGTTTCAAGCTTGCAATTTAAGGCCTGGTTAACTTGCCACCTCACCACGCGCTAACCACCTCAAATGTTTATGTTGTACATATCCTAGCTAGACATTTCTCCCGTCTGTCCATCTCTTCATCAGATCATTCACAGACATATGGCAAAGTCTCCAATTTATCTATTTTCAAAAAAAAAAACACCAAACTGTCTCATTTACGCTGATCTATCTCATTCAGCAATTAAATGGATTAGTCTCTTTTAATGTGTAACGTTCATATGTTCAGTCAGTGACTCATTAACATAACTCATGAACTAATCGAAAACCTTCCCCATTTACCTGTTCATTTACAGCCATATATTTCAGACTGTTTAATCTATGGACATTCGTCAATTCTCCTCTGAAATAAACAAAACTGTGTTTCTGTTTCAGATTGTTGTTCATCCTTCGTCTGCCAGTTTCAAATTTCATAATCTCTTTGACTTCCATCTTATTACAAATTCCCAGAGGATCTCTTGTTGAGACATTATTCATACATTCAGCAAGATTGCACAGAGGTTGATATCAGTTACTTACTGTTTGCCCCTAACTATTTGGGCAATTACTCATCGAAAACACTCTCTGAAATCCTGTTCGAATATCACTCTTGCCAGTGTCATTTCCCCAGATTATATGAAGCTTGAAATCTCGCAAAATTGTCACGGTACCTTTTATCATATTTAATGCAGCGTTGTGCAGTGAATATGGAGTTAGACAGCCAAAATCCCCCTCTCGCATGTGGCTTTTATACATCTTACCCGCATTTGAATTCAAAGTGATAATACATCATCATCTGATTCCAAGTTGTTTTCTTTTCCCATGGTGACTTTGTTGTACATAATTGTCCAGCAAAAAAAAGCGAAATCTAGAGGTTGTAGGTGGAAAGGAGATTTCACTGTACATAGTAAAGATAGTTTTCACAAATTAAAAATGAAACCAATGAGGGCGTAGGAGAAGTTAAAAAAAATAAGTAAACTTCAAGTCATAGTGTGACACAGATGTACAGCATGGAAACATACCCTTCGGTCCATGCCGACCAAATATCCCAACCCAATCTAGTCCCACCTGCTAGCATCCAGCCCATATCACTCCAAACCCTTCCTATTCATAGACCCATCCAAATGCGTCTTAAATGTTCCAATTGTACAAGCCTCCATTACTTCCTGAGGCAGTTCATTACATAACACATACCACCCTCTGCGTGAAAATTTGCTCAGTTGGTCTCTTTCATATCTTTCCCCTCTCACCCTAAACTTATGTCCTCTAGTTCGAGACTCCCCCACCCCAGAGAAAGGACTTAGCCTATTTACCTATCCATGCCTCTCATAATTTTGTAAACCTCTATTATGTCACCCCTCAGTCTCAACCGCTTCAGGGAAAACAGCCCTAGCTTGTTCAGCCTCTCCCTATAGCTCAAATCCTCTAACCCTGGCAACATCCTTGTAAATCCTTTCTGAACCCTTTCAACTTTCACAACATCTTTCCGATAGGAAGGAGAACAGAATTGCATGCAATATTCCAACAGTGGCCTAACCAATATCCTACACAGCTGCAACATGGCCGCCCAGCCTCTGTACTCAGTACTCTGACCAATAAAGGAAAGCATACCAAACGCCTTCTTCACTATCGTATCTATCTGCGACTCCACGTTCAAGTGCTAGGAGCCTGCACTCCAAGGTCTCTTTGTTCAGCCACATTCCAAGGGCCTTACCATTAAGTGTATCGGTCCTGCTAAGATTTGCTTTCCCAAAATCTAGCACCTCACATTTATCTGAATTAAACTCCGTCTGCTACTTCTCAGCCCATTGGACCATCTGGTCAAGATCCTGTTGTAATCTGAGGTCACCCTCTTCGCTGTCCACTACACCTCCAATTTTGGTGTCATCTGTAAACTTACTCACTCTACCTCTTATGCTTGCATTCAAAAAGATTATGTAAATGACAAAAAGTAGAAGACCCAGCACCGATCCTTGTGGCACTCCACTGTTCACAGGCCTCCAGTCTGAAAAACAACCCTCCACTATCACCTTCTGTCTTCTACCTTTGACCCAGTTCTGTATCCAAACGGCTAATTCACCCTGAATTCCGTGAGATCTAACCTTGTTAATCAGTCTCTTCTGGGGAAATTTGTCGAATGCCTTATTAAAGTCCATATATATCACATCTACCACTCTGCCCTCATCAATCATCTTTGTTACTTCCTCAAAAAACACAATTAAGTTTGTGACAAATGATTTCCCACGCACAAAGCCATGTTGACTATCCCTAATCAGTCCTTACCTTTCCAAATACATGTTCATCCTGCCCCTCAGGATTCCCTCCAACAACTTGCCCGCTCCTGACGTGAGGCTCCCTGGTCAGTTCCCTGACTTGTCCTACCACGCTTCTTAAATAGTAGCACCACGTTTGCTAACCTCTAGTCTTCTGGCACCTCACCTGTAACTATCAATGATACAAAGGTCACAGTAAAAGGCCCATCAATCAGTTGTCTAGCTTCCCACAGAGTTCGAGGGTACACCTGATCAGATTCTCGGGATGTATCCACTTTTATGCGTTTCAAGACATCCAGCACTTCCACCTCTGTAATATGGGCATTTTGCAAGATGTCACCATCTATATCCGAACATTCTATATCTTCCATATTCTTTTGCACGGTAAATACTGATGCAAAATACTCATTTAGTATCTCCCCCATTTTCTGCAGCTCCACGCAAAGGCCACCTCACTGATCTTTGACAGGCACTGTTCTCTCCCTCGTTATCCTTTTGTCCATAATGTATTTGTAAAAACTCTTTGGATTCTCCTTAATTCTCTTTGCCAAAGTTATCTCATGTCCCCTTTTTGCCCTCCTGATTTCCCTCTTAAGTCTCCTCCTAATTCCTTTATACTCTTCCAAGGATTCGGTCTATCCTCTCTCTACCTGACATATGCTTCCTACTTTTTCTTTACCAAACACTCAATTTCGTTAGTCATCTTGTATTCCCTATACCTACTAGCTTTTCCTTTCACACTAACAGGAACATACATTCTCTGGATTTTCGTTAAATCATTTCTGAGGGCTTCCCATTTTCCAGCCATCCCTTCACCTGTGAACATCTGCCCCCTAACAGCTTTCGAAAGTTCTTGCCTCAGACCGCCAAAATTGGCCTTTGTCCAATTTAGAACTTCAGCTTTTCGATCTGGTCTATTTGTTTCCATCATTATTTTAAATCGAATAGAATTATGGTCGCTGACCCATAAGTGCTCCCCCACTGACACCTCAGTCACCTGCCCTGCCTTATTTCCCAAGAATAGTTCAAGATTTGCACCTTCTCTAGTAGGTACATCCACATGCTGAATAAGAAAAGATTCTTGTTCACACTTAACAAATTCCACTCCATCTAAACTTTTAACACTATGGCAGTCTCAGTCTATTATTGGAAAGTTGAAATCCCCTACCATAACCACTCTAGTTTTCTTGCAGATAGCTGAGACCTCCTTGCAAGTTTGTTTCTCTCTTTCCCTCTAATTATTAGCGGGTCTATAATACAATCCCAATAAGGTTATCATCCCTTTCCTATTTGTCAGTTCCTCCCAAATAACTTCCCTAGACGTATTTCCGGTAATATCCTCCCTCAAAACATCTGTAATATTATCCGCTATCAAAAGTGTCATGCCACCCTCCTCTCTTGTCTCCCTTTCTATCGTTCCTGTAGCAAAAATATCGTGGAACTTTAAGCTGCCAGTCCTGCCCATCCCTGAGCCATGTTTCTGTAATTACTATGATATCCCAGTCCCATGTTTCTAACCATGCCTTGAGTTCCTCTGCCTTCCCTGTTAGGTCCCATGCTTTGAAATAAATACAGTGTTATCATTCGAGTAAATTCGCGAAAATGTATTAGGGAGTTCAGAAAAAATATATTAGTAACATGATTATGGACAGCAGTATAGGCAGTGAGATTTTTTTAAGTGATAAAGGAAAGTAAAGTTGATGCTCCAAAGCAACAAAATTATTGGAAAACTGGTCGAGGCTCTGTTGAGAAAGAAGTGACGGATCTCTTCAAAGAATTGACATGTATAGTTAAGATTTGCTCATGTATGACCATAGCTTCTTTGTGAAGAAATCAAGATTTTAAGAGATACTGGATCTAGGCAATGTTTGATGGTGAGAGGTGAGGCGATATTCAATTATGTCGGCAGGTTTGCAAGAAATAAGTGTAAATCTGTGAGATTCATGATGATAACAGTAGTGATCCATTCTATAAAGTCAGGTTGAAAAGTCTAATGAAATGTGGTGCAGCCTTCTTGGAGCAATAGAGAAAATCTAGTTCCAAAAATACGGTTTACCCTTGATAATATAGGACCACAATTGGGAGTGATGCCTACTGAGGTTCGACAAGCCAGTGGAAAATCGTGAAACTGAAGTATGACAAGAAGTTTATCCTAGGACTTTTCTTGACTGTGTGCAACAACGTCATAAGCCCTATGGTTGAAGCTGGAGGAGAATTCAATTAATAAGGACACGAAATTGCTGTTTCATACCAGAAACTATTCAATTAAATTGTTGATAAAAGTAAAGAACGTCTGGAGGGCAAGGTTTTTTTTAGTTGAGAGGAATTAACTGAGCTACAATAGAACGATGAAAAACTAATGATGTTGCTTCAAAAAGCATACACGGAATACGAATCCGACTATACTCCACTATGTCAATTTCGTTAAAATGAATAGTTCAGGAAATGGAGTTGATTAAAGTTTCAGACGGAAGGGAAATGGGCAGAAATTCATCAAGTGGTAATGTTGATGAGTCAATTAAAAGAAGTTTCGCAAGTGCTACATGAGATTTGAACTTATTTCTAGATTTACTTCTACATTTCTTGCAGTTATGTTTTCAGTAATTTGGCAATTTTTTTTAGTTCTTTTAAACTGAAAACTGAACACACCTCCAACCTATTTAGAAAGGTGTTTTTTTTTTCAAATGGAGCTCTGTTAATGTAGTTATTGATTCAAAACACATCTGATCTCAGACCTCTTTGAGAGACCGACAAATGGACGGCTCTTTCTTTGCTTCTGCTCTCCATAGAATTCTGTATGTACAGACGAGTGCATTTTTAAAACGTTTCTTTATAGAGATTTTCTAGATGTTTAGACGTGGTTGGCTGTAGAGTGGGAATTTTTTTTGTTTTTAATCACAGGATTAAAAGGTCTGTGCTGGGCCTTTTAAGCAGATGTCGTTCTTTTATTCGATTGGCAGCTCAGTGTTTGTTTGTATTTACGATTTTTAAGACTTTATTTTATTTTTATCTTTTGCATGCTTACCATTGGCCCTTTCAGGGGACGAATGATCGTTTATCATATTTATAAGGTGCTATTCTGAGCTAATTTCTTTACTAACATTGAGTGCATCCAAAAGAAACAGAGTTAAATAATCACCGGATTCAAAGAAGTGAGGAAGCTGTATGACGGTCAAGAATGTGAAGAAAGTCGTTCAGATGTCTCTTATGGCTATTTCTGTCTCATAAATATACTCAGTTTGAGTACTTTTCAAAAAGATCGTTTCTCGGCAGGAAACTGAAGTGCCCATCACGTCCTCAGAATGAGTCTTATGTTCGGCGGGGTTTGACAAAATTTGAAATAATAATTGTTCTCCAGGCCTCTACTGACAATGGCAGAGACAGGTATTTTCAAGCATGTGATCTTGAATGTCGGATAGCACGTTATTTTCCTATTTCCAAGGATAAAGATGTCTCAAAACGTTTCAAGCCTATTCTTAAAGGTGACTGTGAATACAAAGGGTATTGTACAGACTGATATGAATTAGATAGTTAGAGAATAGATTAAGCCTTTATCGAATTAATCTAAGATATTAGGTGAAGGGCTAAAATAAAATCCTCGGAAGTATTCATCTCCATTCCTATGCTCAAATAAGGAAAAGAATAAAAGGACAGGAGAGGTAAATCAATGGGTAAAGAGATTTGATAATATTCAGGGTTTCAGATTCTTGGATCAATGGGGCGGAAAAGACTTGAACAAAAAGGATAGCTTTCAACTGTACCTGAACAGTCGAATATCCTAGTGGGAAGTTTTGCTAATTCCACGAAGGGTGTTTTTAAACTATTGGAGGTGGAGGGGAGAAGGTGAGGGATCTGAAATGGCAAATTGACCAGAAAGATAGATGAGAATTGTTTTGAATGTAAAAAGAACAAATTAATTACAACAGAGAGACCAGAATATGTCAGAGAACGAAGGAACTCTGAGAATGAAATTGCATGTATTTCAACTAGGCAGAAGTGAGAACTGCAGATGCTGGACGTCCCCAGCATCTACACGTATTTCACTGTATAACGCGTTGCAGGTCAGGCTAAGGAACATAGGGCATGTTTGATTTGGGCATCATAGCTCTTACAGAGTCGTTGCCGAATAATGGGCAGAATTTACAATTCAATATGCCGAGTGTCAGATGCTAAAGGAAGAATAGGAAAAAAAAAAAGATTATGGGGAGTGTTTGGTTTGATTTAGAACAAAAAAATTATTGGTGTATTTGGAGAATATATTTCTGTAAAATATTTCAGTGCAAATATATTGGTTGTCATTCGAAATGTAAAATACATTGTTCTACAGACTTCCATTAGACAGTGGAATACTGAACAAGACTTGTGTGGAGAGACATCAGACATATATGTGCATATAACAATAATAAGGTTACAGACATAGGTCAATTGCAATTTCCAAATATTAACTGAGACTATATTAGTGTTAAAAGTTTGAATGATGAAACATTTTTTTCAAATGACAAATAAAATATTCGTTATCAATATGTAAAGGGTCCTACTAGAGAGGGAAAAAAACACCTGACCTCGCTTGAGTGGTGAGACAAAACAAGTCTGAAGTGATGGTAGGAGAACAATTTTGGATTATTTATTATAGTTCTATTTGATTTAAAATCATTATGGAAAAGCATAATCCTTGCCAAAAAAAAAGATTTTCAATCGAATCAGGCACATTTTAATGTAATGAGAGAAGATCTTGATTGCAGTAGACTTCATGTAAAGGGATGACTAATAATTAGGAAGATTAAAAAGAGTTCAAATCACTATGTTCCAGTCAGAGTAAAGTGAAGGATATTATAATTAAAGAAAAATGGATGAATAAAGATATTGAATTTCATTCAAAAATAGTTCGGAATCATATATTAGATATAAGCAACTGGGTTCAAATCAATCACTAGAAATGTATAAAGTCTGCATTCTTAAGCGGGGGATCAGGAAGGCAAACACAGAATATGAGTTAATGTGGCAAATAACGCTGCGTACAAACCGAAGAGATTCTAAAGTTACGTTAAGTGCAAGAGATAAAAAAAATTAGAATAAAGCCCCATCCAGATCAACGAGATCATATTTGTGTGCAACTTCAGAAGATTGGAGAGATATGAAGTCGATATTTTGCATGAGCCCTTATAGTGCAGAAAGACATAGAGGATCGAGAATTCAAGGAAATAAATATTGATATTTTGTAAACAGTACACATTTACAGAGGAGGGAGCTCTGGATGTTTCGAAAAACACAAAGTTGGATAAATCTTTTGAAAATGATCGAGTGTAGCACGGGACTTCGTGGGAAGCCAGGGAAGAAATTGCGAGAAACTCTGCAGAATTGTTTGTATCGTCAATTTGTAAGGGTGAGGGGTCAAATGACCGAAGAGTGGCTAATGTTGTGCTTCTGTTTACGAAGGAACAAAGGAGCAGCCTGGAAAGTAAATACTTGTGAGTATGATTTCGGTGCTGGGTAAGTTCTTGCAAGTCATTCCGACGAATAATACTTATATGCGTTTCGGGAGGCAAGAAATTATTCACGATAGTGAGCATGGTTTTGTGACAGCAACACCTTGTCCCACAAATATGATTGTTTGTTGAAGATATAACAACTAGAGTAAAGAGGGCAAAGCTATGTTATTTATTTCGCTGTTAGTAAAGACATTGACAATTTTTCTCATGGTAGACTCATTGGTAGCATTAGATCACATCGGATTAAGAATGATCTTGCCAATTGGATACAAAATTATCTTAAGTATATGAGGCAAAGAGCGTTGTTGAAAGTGTGTTTCTCGTACTGGACACCGATGTATACAGTGTTCCATTGGGATACCTGCTATGTCCACTTTTGTCTCTGATTTATGTAAATGGCTCATTTGAGAATAAACAAAGTATGGCAAGTAAAGTTGTGGATAAGAACACAACTGATGGTTTAGTGGGCATTGAAAATGGATTACAAAGAGATTTTGATGTATTGGGTAAAATGGTTGAAGAGTGGCAAATGGAGTTGAATATGAATGAATGAGAGGAATTTTGTTTTTGTAAAGCTAACAAACTCAAGACTTAACCATTTAAAAGTAGGGCCTTGGGCAGTATTATCGGCCAAAGATATGCAGTTTCAGGTACATCATTCTTTGACGTTTGCATGGCATACGGATAAAGCGGTTGAGAAGGCATTTAACATGCTTGCCTTCGTTACTCTGAGTTTTGAAGATGTAGAAATGGGGTGTTATGTTGAATTGGACAGAACTTTGCTGCAAACCTTTCTTGGGTACTGTGTCAAGTTTTTTTTTACATTTTTTACATTACATTAGATTACATTTTTTTTACATTATATTACATTTTACTTTTTTGTTACATTACATTACATTACAGTGTGGAAACAGGCCCTTCGGCCCAACAAGTCCACACCGACCCGCCGAAGCGCAACCCACCCATACCCCTACATTTACCCATTACCGAGCACTACGGGCAATTTAGCATGGCCAATTCACCTGGCCTGCACATCTTTGGACTGTGGGAGGAAACCGGAGCGCCCGGAGGAAACCCACGCAGACACGGGGAGAACGTGCAAACTCCACCCAGTTAGTTGCCTGAGGCTAACTGTTTTGTTCACCCTCATATAAAAACGAAATTATTAAGCTGGAATTTTCTTAGAAGAGTTTTATCATGATATTGTTAGAATGTAGATTTTGATTTTAACGAGAGGCTGGACTTGTTAGGACTTGTTATACTGGAGAATGGGAGGATGAAATGCAAATTTATAGACGTGTTTGTGATCCTGAAGAGTATGGACAAGGTGCATGGCAGGTGTCGTTTTCCGAGGGTGGGGCGATTCAAGACTAGTGGACACAGTTTTAAAGTGAGAGTAGGAAGATTGTTAGAAAAGACTTGACAGGCAACCACAGGGAGTGATTAGTGTGTGGAATGAACTCCCAGATGAATTAATAGATGTGGTTCCAACTACAACTTTTAAAGTAAATTTAGACGAAGAGGAAATTTTTGGAAGTCTGTGGCAGGTAGAACTCATTTACTTTAGGATTATGATCAGCATAGGAAACGAATGTTTTGCATGAGTGTTTACTGTGGAGAAGAACGTGGAAAATTTAGAATGTGAATAAATAGATGGTTTCATCTTGAAAAAATACCGATTGGGCAGAGAAGTTGGAGGATGTTTTAACATGCATAAAACTGGATACAACGCGAACACCTGATCAGGTGTACCCTCGATATCTATGGGAAGCACGGAATGTGGTTGCTAGTCCCTTTTGCTAAGACTGACAAGGTGAAGTGCTGGAAGATTGGAGTTTGACTAACGTAGTACCACTACTTCAGAGAGATGGCAAGGAAAAATACAGAGAACTGTCGACCAATGAGCCTCCCATCAGAAGTGCGCAAGTTGAGGGACATTGTTTGCGTGTATTTGAAAAGGCAAGCACTGATTCTGGTTAGGTAACATGGCTTTGTGTGTGGGAAATTGCATCACACTAAATTGACTGAGTTTTTTTTAAGAAGTTACGAAGAGGATTGATGAGGACAGAGATTTGTACATGATATTTATGGACTTCAGGAAGGGTTTGACACGTTGACTCATTGTAGCCTGGTTAGCAGGTTTAGATGACATGGAATACAGAGAGAACTAGACGATTGGATCCAGAACTAGCTCGTAGGTGGAAGACAGATGCTGTCAGTGGAGACGATACAGACTGGAGGTCTGTGACCAGTGGAGTGTCAAAAAGATTGGTGCAGGGTCCACTATTTTAATCGTTTACGTAAATAATTTGGATATAAATATAGGAGGTACAGTGAGTACGTTTGCAGATAACACAAAAATTGGAGATGTGTGAGAGTTTGGAGAATATTCCCTAGATTACAAAGTTATATTGATCAGAATGGCTATTGGGACAAGGTGAGGACAAACGTGTGGTGTTGCATTTTGGAAAGCCAAAGCAGGGCAGGAGTTGTACAATTAATGATAAGGTTGGGGTGTGTTACTGATCAAAGGGACTCTGAAGTGCAGGTTTAGAAGGACAAGAATAGCAGATTGTTTAGAGTGATTTTATGATTACCGACATTCACTTCGAAAATTTTGAAACTTAGCAGGTCGAGAAAAGACAATTGCACACACGTTGACGCGACTTTGATGGCGAATATTGCAAAATCATACAACGCCAGGTTATGCTGCAACAGGTTTGTTTGAAAGCAGTAGCTTTCAGAGCGCTGTTCCTTCATCAGGTCGTGGTGGATAATAATATCGTAAATCACCGAATTTATAACAAAACTTTGCAGTGTGAGGCAACTTAAATTATATTTTGAAACATACCTGGATTGTTTGTTAAGTCTCTCATCTTTTAGAATGACCGTGTTGGTTACAGTTCTTTCATTTGTAAAGCCCAGATTTTTGTTTTTACAGTCACATTCTCAAGTGAACATTAACAATCGGGGCCATGGCGTCTCAGATAATGCATTGAAGGTGCGAGGTGCCCTGTGTGAGGCTGTTTGTGTTCCATAGTTCAGACTGCTTCTATTTCTGAAATAAAAGGGCTGAGAGAAATTTATGGCCAAATTTATTACAGTTTCGTGGCCAAATAAACTATAATTCTCCAAGTATAAATTCACCCCACAAACCTGTGTGCGTGCATGCGTGCATATGTGTGTGTGGGGAGCTGTATGAGTGCCCGTGAGAATGTGTGTGTATGAGTTTTGAAACGATTTGTAGCTCAGGTTGAGATTGTGGATGTAGGTTTGGTCACTGAGCTGGAAGTTTCTTCTTCAGACGTTTCAACACCATATTAGGTAACATCATCATTGTGCCTCCAGATGAAGCACTGATGGCGTGGCTCGCTTTCCATTTATGTGTTTATGTCCAATGGCGATGCCATTTCCTGTTTCTGTTCTCTCAGGGTTGGTAAATGAGATCTAATCAATGTGTTTATTGATAGAGTTCCAGTTGGAATGCCAGTCTTCTCGGAATTCTAGCACGTGTCTATATGTGGCTAGTCCTAGGATGGATGTGTTGACCCAGTCGAAGTGGTGTCCTTCCTCATATGTATGTAAGGATACTGGTGATAGTGGGTCACGTCTTTTTGTGGCCAGTTATGTTCATGTATCCACTTGGCTAGTTTTCTGACTGTTCCTCAATGTAGTGTTCCTTACAGTTATTGCAAGGTATTTTGTAAATGACATTAGTTTTGCTTGTTGGCTGTATAGAGTTTTGAAAGTTCCTTAGCTGCTGTTTTAGTGTGTTGGTGAGTTTGTGGGCTATCATGATGCCAATAGGTCTGAGTAGTCTGACAGTCATTTCCAAGATATATTTGATGTAAGGAAGAGTGTCTAGGATTTCTGGCCGTGTTTTGTCTGTTTGTTGGAATATGTTGCTGAGAAATTGGTGGACTGTGTTCATTAGGTACCCGCTCTTTTTGAATACACTGAATAGGTGATTTTCCTCCACTCTCCGTACTTCCTCTGTGCTGCAGTGTTTGGTAGCTCGTTAAAACAATTCTGTAATGCAGCTTCGTTTTTGTGTTGGGATGAATACTTCTGTAGTTCAGTATTTGGTCAGTATGCATTATTTTCCTGAAGACTCTGGTTTGAATTACACATTGGTTCTTCGTGCTACTGAGACATCCTGGAATGGCCGTTTATTGTTGTTTTCCTCCTCTTTAATGAATTTTATGCGAGGAAGGGAATTATTGGTGGCCTTGAAGATTTCTTGTAATTTGTTTCGTTCAGTGATGACAAAGATGTCATCCATATAGAGGACCCAAAGTTTGGGTTGGAAGGTTGTCAGTCTCTGCATGACTGCCTCTGCAATGCACCCTGATATCAGAGATCACATGGGAGTTCTGGTTTGTCTGTCGTTTTTTGTTTATAATACTTTCGAAAAGAAAAAGAAAAACGTAACAGCAATCTAGTTTTGTTCAATGTATTCCATCAGTTGCATGACCCTATGATGTTTTGTAACAATTCTGCACCTAATGATCATGGCACACTAGCTGCCTGGTGAAGAGCAGTGCTTCAAAAACCTATTGCTTCCAAATCAACCTTTTGGACAGTAATCTGTTTTATATGATTTTCAACAACATAAACTGTGAGTCGGAAAGTTTAGACATGAAAAGTACAGTGCAAGTTTATTTAAACGAGTAGATTGGTGACAGATGAAGTTCACTGCAACTACAAGATGTATATTGTGTTGCAAAGAAACTGAAGTGGTGATATGAAATAAAGAGTACTGTTGTAAAAGGTGTTCTTGATTCAAGAGACTTGTATGCATATTTACAGCTGTAAATTTACAAAAGAACATATTAAAAGACACAACGTATCGATAAAACCTGAAAGAAATGCAAATGCTGGAAATCAGAAACAACATCGGCGTGCTTTGAAAAATCTTAGCAGGTCTGGCAAAATGTGCGGCGATAAAGGAAAGATATTGTCTGGATTAGTAAGCAGTAGGCTTTCCACGGAACTGATGGTAGGTATTTTTCATGCAGTATTTACGTTGTGTGCAGGAGTGATAACTTAAGGATAGTTGAAGATAGCACCTAAAGATGTAGAATAACAGTGCAAAGAAAGATAAGAATCAGGCTCGGAGATAAATAGCTGTTAGTAAGGACTGTTTGTGTTAAACAATAGGCCGTGTGTCATAGCAGACTATGTGATGAAAAGGCCATGAGTCTGGGCTTTGGAGTAAGGACATGTAAGATCTCAAGCCATCAAATTGTTGAACACAGTATCGAAGGAAGTACAGTTCTTAAACAGAAAATTAGCTGCTATTCTTCCTGTTTGCACAGAGCTTCGTTGGAGTACTTCAACAAGTCTGCGACAAAGATGTTCGACTGAAAAAAAAATGTAATGTGTTGAACGGGCATGAAACAGGTCATTTTGTTTGCAGAAGGAAGGTAAGTGCTCCTCGAAACGATCGCCCAGTCTATGGTTCATTTCACCAGCACAGAGGAGACCACATTGTGAGCAGCGAATACAATAAACCAGATTGATCAAGGTGCAGGTCAAACATTGTTTCAACTGAAAGGTGTGGGCCCTTGGATACTCAAGAGGGAAAAAGTAAATGGACAGTTGGTACAACCTTCGGCATGGAGGTTGCCATGGACTGTGGTTGTGGTATGGGTGGTGGTGTGGCTGGTGGGGTGGGGATGGTGATGAGGGTGAAGGATGAGTTGACCAGGTTTTCCAAGATAGAACGGGACCTGTAGAAGGGGTAGTTAATTCTGGTGGTGGCGTCTCACTGAAGGTTTGTAAATGGGTGCTAATGGTTCCCTGCAGATGAATGCTGTTGGATGGTATGCAATGACAAGCAGAATTCTTTCACTGTCATGGGAAGGAAAAGAGGGAGTGATGCCTATAGCGCTGGAGATAGAACAGACATGGCTGAGGAACCTGCGAAATGCGGTGTTGGGGAATACGACAGTTGAGGAAGAAGATGGACATTTTCTAGTATCAAAGTTGTAATCTTTAGTCAGATGTGATGCAGACTGAAGAACTGGGAGGATGGGATGGATGTATATAGAACGCAAGGTGTAACGATAAGCTATCAAGTTAACTGTGGGAGTCAGTGGGCTTTTGGTGGGTATTTGCAGCCAGGGTATCGCCAGAAATGGAAACAGAAATATTGAGGAAGCGAAGGGAGGAGTAAAATAAAAGTTAATCTTTCATTAATAGATGTTACAGCACAGGAATTAGGAAGTTTTCATTGTGATGCAAAAGGCTTTAGTTTTAACTCATATTCAATGCTGTCAGAGATTAGGAAACAAAAGTAAAAGATGAGCTCAGAGATAAGCTGACATGGATGAAATGCATTCATATTGAGTAATGCTTAGGACGTTTGGAAACGTTTTTCGAGAAGGGCTGATGGCCAAGAGGAAATCTGACGGAAATGTTCTTAAGAAGAAACGACCTCAACCGGATAGAATAAGAGGAGATATCCCAGTGGTAACAAGATTGTAAACGAGACATTTTTCATGCAGCTTGTATGTCGTGAATGTGCCGCACAGCTTGCAAAGGGTCAACGTTAGTCAAATCATCCAAGACAACATTACATGAGAATTCAAATGTAAGTAACAGAATCATTTGTGGGGTAATTCTTTAACACATCAGCTGTGAAAGCTCTTCATTGCTGGGAGCTTCTGTCTTCCTGTATAGTTATGGTTTAAATGTGGTGCGGGCAGCATGAATCTTGGAATGGCCGTGAAAGAGCCTATTCTTCTATTATTGACATACATCCTGCGCGTCTCAGGTAACTGATGCATGGTGCATATATAAATGACTGAGCAGCATGGAAATATATGAGATAGAGTGCTATGGATCATTGATAGAGATCCTTCGGAGAATGTCGAAATTCACAAGTATTGCTTAAAGGTAGCAAAGAAAACTGCAGAGAAACTAAGGAGCTTTCAATATTATTTTAAATCAAAGTACTCTGATGTTTCTTTCTGTACTTTTTGTATCGCCTTTCCGGTGACAGCGCCTCAGTTGCAGTTCCAGGTTACTTTTAAATGAGTTGACATATTTCTTTTGCCTTCAGTAAAGAACGGTGCAGGTAACTCGCAAGAAAAACAATCAGTTCCTTCGTGAATTTCATCATGTCTCTTTACATCATTCCCTAAATCAACTCGGATCTCTGCCTCACTAGTGGGAGACATGCCGTTTCAACCTAATCTTTCTTGGCAATTACTACGTTTGGACACATGAATTACATTAGCCATCGACCTGCTCATTTCTGAGGGAAATAACTTACGTCAATCGCATTCTCTTTCACAGTAATGTTGTCCCTATAGATATGTGGCGACGACAATTGAACAAGAAAAGAAGAACAGCAATGGCTTTGCCAATTTTTTTATATCCTTCTTCAGTGAAACCCTGATCTTGATTTCAAAACTTCATATAATGCGGAACTCCACTTGTAACTGGGCTCCAGGCTAAATATTTACCATCTACCACCACTCTCTGACTTCGACCGGTTAGCCAGTTCTCTATCCAACTGGCCAAATTTCCCACTTTCCCATGCCTCTTGACTTTCCGCATATGCCTACCATGGGGAATCTTATCAAATGTCTTACTAAAATCCATGTACACTGCATCCACTGCTCTACCCTCATCTACATGCTTGGTCACCTCCTCAAAGAATTCAATAAGACTTGTAAGGCAAGACCTACCGCTCATAAATCCGTGCTGGCTGTCCCTAATCAAGCAGTGTCTTTCCAGACTCATAAATCATATCTCTCAGTACCCTTTCTATTACTTTGCCTACCACCGAAGTAAGACTAACTGGCCTGTAATTCACGAGGTTATCCCCTGGTACCACACCCGTTGACAGTGAAGATGCAAAGACCATTGCCAACGGCTCTATAATTTCCTCTCTTGCTTCCCACATAATCCTATGATATATTCCGTCAGGGCCGGGGGACTTGTCTATCCTCAAGTTTTTCAAAATGCCCAACACATCTTCCTTCCTAACAATTATCTCCTCTAGCTTACCAATCCGTTTCATACTCTCCTCTTCAACAATACGGGGGTCCCTCTCATTTGTAAATACTGAAGAAAAATACTCATTCAAGACCTCGCCTATCTCTTCCGACTCAATACAGTCTCCCACTACTGTCCTTGATCGGACCTACCCTCGTTCTCGTCATTCTCATGTTTCTCACATACGCATAAAAGGCCTTGGGTTTATCCTTCATCCTACCCGCCAAAGATTTATCATGCCCTCTTTTAGCTCTCCTAATCCCTTTCTTCAGCTCCCTCCTGGCTATCCTGTATCCCTCCAAGGCTCTGTCTCAACCTTGTTTCTTCAAACTTATGTAAGACTCCTTATTCCTCTTCCTGAGACATTCAACCTCCCTCGTCAACCAAGGTTCCCTCACATGACCATCTCTTTCCTGCCTGACAGGTACATACATATCAAGGACACGTCGTATCTGTTCCTTGAAAAAGTTCCACATTTCAACGACATCCTTCCCTGACAGCCTATGCTTCCAACTGTCACCATCACCAAAATACTCACCCACTAACAAGCCCATCACTTCTCCGGGTTCGTTACCAAGGACCAAATCCAATATGGCCTCCCCGCTGGTCGGACAATCTACATACTGAGTTAGAAAAGCTTCCTGGACACGCTGCATAAACACCGCCCCATACAATTTACTTGATCTAAAGAGCTTCCAATCAATATTTGGGAAATTGAAATCGCCCATGACAACTACCCTGTGGTTCTGCAGCTTTCCAAAATCTGTTTCCCAATCTGCTTATCCACATCTCTGCTGCTATTGGGGGGCCTATAGTAAACACCCAACAAGATGACTGCTCATTTCCTATTTCTGACTTCAGCCCATATTACCTCCAAAGGCAGATCCCCCTCGAACTGCCTTTCTGCAGCCATTATACCATTTCTAATTAGCAACGCCACACCCCCTCCTTTTTTACCACCCTCCCTAATCTTACTGAAACATCTGTAACCAGGAACCTCCGACAACCATTCCTGTCCCTCTTCTATCCACGTTTCCGTGATGGCCACAACATCGTAGTCCCAAGTACTGATCACGCCTTAAGTTCACCCACCTTATTTCTGATACTCCTTGTATTGAACTATACACACTTGAACCCATCTCTGTGTCCGCAAGTACTCTCTGTCAGTGCTCCCTTCATCACAGTCTCCCTACATTCTTGGACATCCTGAAAAACAACCAACCTACTTGCTGGACTACAAGGCCGGATCCCATCCCCCTGCCAAATTAGTTTAACCCCCCCAAAGAGTGCTAGCAAACCTATCTCCCAAGATATTGGTACCCTTCTGGTTCAGGTGCAACCCGTCCTGCTTGTACAGGTCCCACCTTCCCCAGAATGCAGTCCAATTGTCAAAATACCTGAAGCTCTCCCTCCTACACCATCCTTGCCGCCACGTGTTCAACTGCACTCTCTCCCTATTCCTTGCCTCACTGTCACGTGGCACCGGCAACAACCCAGAGATGACGACTCTGTCCGTCCCAGCTTTTAGCTTCCAGCCTCACTCCCTGAGGTCCTGAATGACTTCCCCACCCCTCTTCCTAACTATGTCTTTGGTGCCAATGTGCACCACGACTACTGGCTACACACTCTTTGGCTTAAGGACTCTGAAGACACGGTCCGAGACGTCTCGGACCCTGGCACCCGGGATGCAACAAACCAACTGAGAGTCTCGCCCATGTCCACAGAACCGCCTGTCTGTCCCTCTAACTATAGAGTCTCCTATAACTAGCGTTCTCCTCCTCTGCCCCTTTCCCTTCTGAGCCTTAGAGCCGGATCTCGTGCCAGAGACCTGGTCACTGCAGCTTACCCCTGCTAGGCAGTCCCCCCAACAGTATCCAAAGCGGGACCACAGGGGATCCCTGCACTGCCTGCTTCCTCCCCTTCCCGCCTCTAACTGTTACCCAGCTACCTCTGTTTCTGGCATAACTTTGTCCCTGTAGCTTCTATCTACCACCCTCTCAGCCTCTCGAATAATTCTCAGTTCATCCAACTCCAGCTCCAGTTCCTAACGCGGTCTGTGACGAGCTGGAACTGGCTGCACTTCCTGCAGATGAAGTCAGCAGGAGCATCGGTGGTCACCCCTACCTCAAACATCCTGCAGGAGGAACATTCCACTGCTTGCGCTGCCATAACTCTGCACTTAGTCTCCAAAACAAGAATACTAAGTAGCTTACCCGTTCAGCCGACTGAGTCATTTTTTTTAGGTTAGAGGAGGAGGGAGAGTGGGGGACATTACACGTGTAGTGTCTCGGCTTCTCTCTCCACTCCAGTAACAATCACTTACCTTCCCGACCAGCTCTGCACTCCGACTTCATCTCGGACCCAGGCACCCGGGATGCAACAAACCAACCGAGAGTCTCGCCCATGTCCACAGAACCGCCTGTCTGTCCCTCTAACTATAGAGTCTCCTATAACTAGCGGTCTCCTCCTCTGCCCCTTTCCCTTCTGAGCCTTAGTGCCGGATCTCGTGCCAGAGACCCGGTCACTGCAGCTTACCCCTGCTAGGCCGTCCCCCCAACAGTATCCAAAGCGGGACCACAGGGGATCCCTGCACTGCCTGCTTCCTCCCCTTCCCACCTCTAACCGTTACCCAGATACCTCTGTTTTCTGGCGTAACTATGTCCCTGTAGCTTCTATCTACCACCCTCTCAGCCTCTCGAATAATTCTCAGTTCATCCAACCCCAACTCCAGTTCCTAATGCGGTCTGTGAGGAGCTGGAGCTGGCTGCACTCCCTGCAGATGAAGTCAGCAGGAGCATCGGTGGTCACCCCTACCTCAAACATCCTGCAGGAGGAACATTCCACTGCTTGCGCTGCCATAACTCTGCACTTAGTCTCCAAAACAAGAATACTAAGTAGCTTACACGTTCAGCCGGCTGAGTCATTTTTTTTAGGTTAGAGGAGGAGGGAGAGTGGGAGACATTACACGTGTAGTGTCTCGGCTTCTCTCTCCACTCCAGTAACAATCACTTACCTTCCCGACCAGCTCTGCACTCCGACTTCACTTCCGCCCAGCTCCCGCCGCTCTCTGCTACAAAAAGACCGTCGGCGACGAGGTAAGTTCTTAAATAACAATCACTTACCTTCCCGACCAGCTCTGCGCTCCGACTTCACTTCCGCCCAGCTCACGCCGCTCTCTGCTGCAAACAGACCCTCATCTTAGAGAATTTCCTCATGTCTCCTTAAATCAGTGTCTCAATCAAATCAAACCTGTGCTCTCTAATGGGAGTTAGGCCATTTCAGCCGAATCTCTTTTTTTTCCAGACATAAGTTTGGAAACATCAATTGCATTAGTACTTGACTTGTTCTTTTCGAAGGGAAATAATTCACATCTATCGCATGCTCTTTCACTTCAATGATGTCGTTCGGATATGCACTGATGACAAATGAACAAGAAAAGATCAGCGATGGCCATGCCAGATTTTTCGACCTCTCGACAGTGACAATCCTCCACTTGATTTCTATACTTCATCTAATAATTTTAAACATTCCATACGCTGTCTTTATCATCTTACGTACCTCTCTTAACACCTTCACGAACTGATCAACACTCACTCGAAAGAATATCACTTCCACCACATTCATTCAGGGTCGTCTACTCCATTGCTGGCTGTTCAGAATTGCGTACCTTCTCCAAGTGAATAGCCTAGTTCTTCTCTGAACTGAAATAAATTTGCCCCTTTCCTTACTCTTTACATTGCTGATACTTTCCCACATTAATAGAATCATTTTCAATTAAACCCCCAGTCTATTTGTTGGCAGTGTTATTTTGCCAATCATGCCTGCAATATTGAAGCCAACCATTCATTTCTAAAAGAAGTAGTAAGTGAGTTGAAACTAGAACCCATTGATCAGGCGTGGAGGACTGTCCATTAAAAGATTTTGTTTTTGAAAACTCGTCTTCTATTACCTTCGAATATAATTTCTCCGAAATAGTGATTGATGTAATTTTCTGAATGTCAGGTTTTCGAAGACTTCTGATGACATCATGCTGACGGTTCACATGCTTCAATCGCCTATTATTTAACTATAATATCCGCACTCCCCCTTTTCCTTTGTGAAGATGAAGATAACTTATTCTTTCAGAACTCTAACCGTATCCAACTCATCTTCACAACTGTATCCTTGTACTCATTTCTTCGATTATAACTCTGTTTCCCTGTCATCTTCTTAATTTCCCAAGGAAATATCTGTAATTTCTCTGTAGGAGAACCAGCGAAGTCATTTTCCTTCACTCATCTCTTTTCTATCCCATTCCCCCTTTGTTTAGAACTCGATTTGTCATTTCCCTCCCCTTTTCCATGTTTCTAAGTTATTAGATTTCTTGACTGCAATAAGTGCATCTTTGTTTCGTTGCTTATGTAAAGAACCTCTCCTGGATAATTAGAGTGCTAAGATTTGGTGGCGTGTGCATTGTTTATGGTCATGTCACCACAAACCCAGATAGTTTTATCCACTCCACCTTTGATAATTCAGCTTTAGGTTCATGAAATTAACTGCTGCATTTTTTTAAATAATCATTTTGTAAGAAATATATTTCTTTCTGATAATTATGGCAAATCGAAGGAAGCAATGACTTAATGGAAATTCATTAATGTTAACAAACAATATACAAGCCGAGGAAATCAGATATATTGATGAAAATGGAAGGCCCTCCAAAGACATACTTTTGCACCTTATTTCCGCATAAATAATAAAAGAAAGCCAGTATCAAGTGAATTAGACATCTTTTCTCTTAATAACTCGAAGACCAGACCAGGCAACAAACTTGCTATGTACAGATATCCTCTAATACTTACTGTTTTGAACACAACTTGACAGAGTAACACGCACAACCATTATGCAATTTTCATTAAATGAGATTTTGCTTTGCAAACTAACCAAAGCAAGGAAAACTCAGTAGAATCTCAGCAGGTGTGGCAGCATCTGTAATGAGCATGTGGAGGTAATGGTCTCTTGATATTATTGGTCGGTTGTTAATCCAAAGATGGAAGTAATGTTCTCCGGACCCTGGTTTGAATCCTGTGACGGTAGGTAAATTTAAAAAAAACCTGTCTAATCTCTTCAAACTAAAAGACAAGTCAGTGACTAGGAAACCATCACCGATTATCACGCTAAACGCCTTGCAGTTCACTGTTTCCTGTACGAATGCCGTCCTTACCTGGTCTGGGATGCATCTGACTCGAGACCAAGCGAATGTGCTTGACTGTTAACTGCCCTCTGGTCAATGGATACTGAACGAGCTCTTGACAGCGACATTCCCTTTAATGAACATATGTATGTAAAAATACTGAGTTGATACTTTAACATGACT
>NW_025215057.1:38248-44007 GCF_004010195.1 Chiloscyllium plagiosum
ACAGCGTGACACTCCCTGGCACTTGCCCTCCCACAGCGCGGAGCTCCCTCGGACGGTGCAGAAAGCACTGAAGTACGTTGATGAGGTTCAGGTTACAGTGCAGCTTGTTCACTCAGCTGCATCAGAAGCTGGCTGGTGGGGGTAGTGGGGATTGAGCAGAGTGGCCATTCATCAACTCAACACTCCATGCTGACAGCCTGAAGCACGCTACATGAATATTTACTCTGTACAGACTAGATTACAAAACATACATTAACATCTCTAACAGAGTCACATACAATGTGACAAGCACCAGCAAGCTGGAGGGTCAGTATAAACCGGTCCCACAGGACCGGCTACACAACAGCTGTGGGTGGAGGGAGCACAGGACTCTCGGACACAAGCCAAACCACACGGCCCAGGGCTAAAGGAGGGGACGGTGACCCCGGTCTGACCACACGGCCCAGGGCTAAAGGAGGGGACGGTGACCCCGGTCTGACCACACGGCCCAGGGCTAAAGGAGGGGACGGTGACCCCGGTCTGACCACACGGCCCAGGGCTAAAGGAGGGGACGGTGACCCCGGTCTGACCACACGGCCCAGGGCTAAAGGAGGGGACGGTGACCCCGGTCTGACCACACGGCCCAGGGCTAAAGGAGGGGACGGTGACCCCGGTCTGACCACACGGCCCAGGGCTAAAGGAGGGGACGGTGACCCCGGTCTGACCACACGGCCCAGGGCTAAAGGAGGGGACGGTGACCCCGGTCTGACCACACGGCCCAGGGCTAAAGGAGGGGACGGTGACCCCAGTCTGACCATACCCTAGAAAGCCAGTTCCCCAACACCCATTTATTAAAACTTGCCCACCTTATGGCTCATCCTGTCATATAAATATGAATATTGACATTATAAAATTTACAACCAGACTCCCCAAGGTATCTGTTTATCTCCTCGCTCCTGCCCTGCAAGTTCCAGAAGCTACAGCATCTCCACACTCAGTCTAACCGTAACCCTACAGGCCTGAGGGAGGGGAGAGGGGTTTACAGTTTCTCTCCAACTCCCACCGCTCACATCCTGGGTTGAGAATGAGCCTCTTGAGCCCTCCAACCCCCTGGCAGAGCCACGTTGTGCTTGCTGGATTCAGGGTGAGAAACTGATGCATTCTGCAGTCAAGGAGCTGTGCAACAGAGTTTACATACAGCTGCCTCAACACTTTAATACTGGAAGTAAAACCCATCTACATCAAACACTCCCAGGACAGGGACAGCACAGGGTTAGATACAGAGTAAAGCCCCCTCTACACTATTCCCCCAGTCCCAGGGACAGGACAGGGTTAGATACAGAGTAAAGGTCTCTCTACACTGTCGCCCCCATCAAACACCCCCAGGGACAGCACAGGGTTAGATACAGAGTAAAGCCCCCTCTACACTATTCCCCCATCAAACCTTCCCAGGACAGGGACAGCACGGGGTTAGATACAGAGTAAAGGTCTCTCTACACTGTCGCCCCCATCAAACACCCCCAGGGACAGCACAGGGTTAGATACACAGTAAAGCTCCCTCTACACGATCCCCAATCCCAGGGACAGCATGGGGTTAGATACAGGGGAAAGCTTCCTCTACACTGTCCCCCCCATCAAACATTCCCAGGGACAGCACAGGGTTAGATACAGAGTAAAGCTCCCTCTACACTGTCCCTCATCAAACACTCCCAGGACAGGAATAGCACAGGGTTAGATACAGAGTAAAGCTTCCTCTACACTGTCTCCCCCATCAAACACCCCCAGGGACAGCACAGGGTTAGATACAGAGTAAAGCTCCCTCTACACTGTCCCCCATCAAACACTCCCCAGGACAGGGTCAGATACAGGGTAAAGCTCCCTCTAGACTGTCCCCAGCACAGGGTTAGATAGAGTATATTTCCCACAGCATTAGGAGAGACAGTGTCTGTTGGATGTGGCCATTTTTACTGCAGATGCAGTAAAGCCAGAATTGGTGGAAGTGGCCATTAACGATAAGCAGTACATCTTTGCCTGTGGGTTGGTTAGGGGTGGGGGTGAGGCATACCTGCATATTTTTAATCCATGATGCCCTAACCCCACCCTGAGTGTGTGAAGTTGTAAGTAGGTCGAGATTGGAGGAGACTGGAGTCATTGTATTACACAGTCAGCCTCAGTGTGTCCTATCAGTGAGTATGGGCTGCTATGGCCCCTCCTGTTGGCCGTGCCTGGTACAGCTCCCTCACCGTTACCACCTCAGCTGCAGTGCGACATGTTGTGACCTTGCCAGTGCAGGGCTCCTAAGTGACAACCTTCAGTGCCTCACGCTGGCTGAGGCACAGCGAAGCATAACATCACGCTCCCTGCTGGTTTGTGTCTCAGTGCCTCCCCACCAACAGGAGCAGATAGCAGTCCGATGCCTGCCTGGGAAGTGCAGGCTGGTGAAGTGTATCCGTGCACACAGGTACAGGATACCCACTCCCGCCAACGAGCACACCCGAGGGGCTTCACAGCTCAGCACCTGTAACCGTGGAGAGAGCGGCTTCGGTGACCGCTTCACCCACACTCCAACATGGTGGCCGGGGAGTTGGGGGTTGGTGCCAGGAGGTCTGACCCTCAGGAGCGAGCCGAGTATCACATCCTGCCTCTCCGTCCAGCTCTCCCCCGTGGTGACGGCACTCCAGCATGCTCAGGAGGAGCATGTGCACCAGCAAGAGAGGTTTCAAAGTCAACGGTCGTTCATTGCAAATCTCAGTCAGCACTCGCTCGCAACAAGGAGAGTCGGTTTCAGTGCAATGAAATGGACAGCGCGTGTGTGTGTGTGCATGAGAGAGAGAGAGAGACAGCGATGCAGTGCTGCTGAAGGCTGTGTATCTGCTCCTGGTCCTCAGACAGTCTCTCTCTCTCTTTGTCACTGCGTGGTCCTGACTTTCATGCCGTTACCATTTCCCCCTCTTGCTCCAGTCCTTGGGGGTAAAGTGCAGGCATTTGGAGTCTATACGGAGATGCCTCTTCATCATTGCCTTCTCATGACCCTCGACAATGTCCTCAGACAGCGTGAGTATGTACTGACCCTGACAACACAAGGAAAACAGCCAGGTTTAGCTCCTGCGCACGACCACTGCCGCTCTGTCCCCCAACACAACCAAAATTAACAAAAAAGAGCTCTCCAATTTATGTGGTTTCACCACAACGCGGCCCAAAACATTCCAACAGCTGACGAGGTCCATTCCTGTGAGAAGGTGCCATGTTGAAGCTGAGAGTACTGTAGGAAAACACTGCAATTCTCGAGTCATTGATTGTGGACTGACATGGGAAAAGGACTGTTTTACAAACCAAGGATATGATGTGATTTGATTTATTGTAGCTACATGTACCTGAGTATGGTGAAAAGCTTTGTTTTGCGAGCAGTACAGGCAGACCATAGCATACAAGGATGTACGAATCATAGGGAGTGGAGACAGAGCGAGGTATACCGGTTTACACTGCACACGAGGTGGGCAAAGCAAGATCAGCATGAGATTTGAAGTTCGAGAGGTCTATTAACAGCGGGGATGAAGCTGTTCTTGAACCTGTTGGTGCGTGCGTTTTAAGGATGTTAGAAGAAATTGCTGAAATGTTTCACAGCCAGTTGCTGACCCTCATTGTGTGCAGTGTTTACACTGCTGATTTGTTCAAGCAACAAAGGAGACGGTTTGTAGATGGGCTGGCACCAGTGGGGTGCGTACAAGGGGAGATTCAGCCAGCAACAAGTAGCTGATTGGTTCATGGAGCGGTCACCAATTGTGGATGACAAGGGGTGCCAGCCTGACACCAGCAATCTGATTGGTTCCTGGGAAGCTGAACAGCTGGTGGGTGTGAACAATACTAGCAGGAGCCTCAGGACCTTGAATAGGGGAGATAGTATGTGTCATGCTCTCATATCGACCGTCCTACAGTAAGGCAGATGGTCCCTCTTCAAAGTCTTCCAATAGATTGGTTCCCTTTTGCAAAAACACATTGACTCTGCCCGATTACCTTGAATTTATTCTGAGTATCCTGCTATAATGTCTCTTTTAGGAGTTTCTAATATCTTCCCTACGATTGTCATTAAGCTAACTGGTCTGGAGTTTCCTGCATTGTGTCTCCTTCCCTGTTCGAATGAAGCAGTTACATTTAGTATCGTTCAATCTCAGGTCACCTGCCTAAATATTTGAGTTTGCAAGATTAAGACCAACGCTTCAACAATCTCATTAGCCATTTCAAAGAACAGACTCCCTACAGTGTGGAAGTAGGCCATTTGGCCCATCAGATCTACACCAACCCTCTGAAGGGTATCCCATCTAGACCCATCCCCCTACGGCCATCCCTCTAACCCTGCACTTCCCATGGCTAATCCACCTAGCCTGCACACCCCAAGACATTGTGGACACCTTTGGACTGTGGGAGGAAACCCACGCAGACACGGGGAGAATGTGCAAACCCCACACAGACTGTCGCCAGAGGGTGGGATCGAACCTGGCTCCCTGGCGCTGGGAGGCAGCAGTGCCACCCACAACGTTTCTGACCGTGGTATGAATTCACTCCACAGCCCACAGCTCCCCACAGGTTACTCAGTCTCACTGCCCTGTAGTTTTCCCCAAGTCCCACCTTCCTTCCATTTGTTGAACTGCAGCCATTCCTCTGGAGTGAAACCTGATGCAAAATACCTGTTCGATCCATCTGCCCTCTGTTTATTTCTCAGTAGCAATTCTCTGGACATACTTCCAAAAGGACCAACCTTCCCTCCCCAGTAGTTTCCTCGCCATGTTTATTATTCTGTCTGTCCCAGAGTCACACCAGACTCAAAACATCCACCCTGTTGCTCTCTCCACAGATGCTGCCAGACCTGCTGAGATTCCAAATCTCTTTTGGGATTTTTATTTGGGATTTCCAGTGTCTTCAGTATTTTGCTTTTGTTCCAATACAGCCCACTCTCCAGTTGGCCCCAGGATGCGCAGCTCTGAGAAACGCTTCAGGAACATTCTACAAATTCCTCGTCCAAACTACTTTAGCCCACCTGACCTTTCCACTCTGTATGTAGATTAAAGTCTCCATGCAGGTTGGGGGGTTTGAGCTAGAGGGAGAAACTGAACAGGCTGGGACTGTTTTCCCTGGTGTGTCAGAGGCTGAGGGGTGACCTTACAGGAGGGGCATGGATGGGGTAAAATAGACAATGTCTTTTCCCTGGGTTGGGGGTTCAAAACTAGAGGGCATAGGTTTAGGGCAGGAGGGGAAAGATTCTTTCACACAGAGGGTGGTACGTGTATGGAATGAGCTGCCAGAGGATGTGGTGGAGGCTGGTACAATTGCAACATTTAAGAGGCATTTGGATGGGTATATGAATAGGAAGGGTTTGGAGGGATATGGGCCGAGTGCTGGCAGGTGGGACTAGATTGGGTTGGGATATCTGGTCGGCACGGACCAAAGGGTCTGTTTCCACGCTGTCTGATTACTCCTGTCCTTGACTGATGTTACAGATCTTTGAAAGGTTTAGCATTGGCCTACCTTGTAGTAGTTAATGAGATTCAGATACTGCAGAGTTGAGATCACATCCTCCTTCTTGATGCTGGTTAATTCACTGATCTCACTGAAATGAAAGGTTAAAGATTGAGAGTTTGTAGGTTCAGCAAAAGCTGCTGATATTAGACTGAGAAACTGTCCACGAGAATAAGGTCTGGCTGGTGACTGGTTCTCCTCTCACACCACCCTGACGCTATGGTGTGAAGGGGGCATCATTGCTGCTGGGGGTCACTGACAAGGGG
>NW_025215057.1:45124-50166 GCF_004010195.1 Chiloscyllium plagiosum
GGGGGGGGGGGGTCACTGCCGCGGCGGGGGGGGGGTCACTGCTACCTGTCTGGAGTCTCAGGGTAGCCCAGTCTGGGTCAGAATGACTGATCTCAATCCCTGAGGGACACGTGACCCGTAGAATCAGAATCCCTGCAGTGTGGAAACAGGCCATTTGGCCCATCGAGTCAATAGCAGCTCTCCAAGCAGCATCCCAAACAGAACTACCCACCAACCCTATCCACGTAACCCCACATTTCTCATGGCTAGTTCACCTTACCCACATACTGTGGACAATTTCCCATGGCCATTCCACCCTAACCTGCACATCCCGGGACACTATGGGACAATTTCCCACGGCCAACCCACCCTAACCTGCACATCCCTGGGCACTATGGGACAATTTCCCACGGCCAATCCGCCATAACCTGCACATCCCTGGGCACTATGGGACAATTTCCCCGGCCAACCCACCCTAACCTGCACATCCCTGGGCACTATGGGACAATTTCCCATGGCCAATCCACCCTAACCTGCACATTTTTGGATTGTGGGAGGAAACTGGAGCACGTGAAGGAAGCCCATGCAGACACGAGGAGGATGTCTGTCTGTGTGGAGTTTGCACTGTCACCTGAAGGTGGGGTCAAACCCAGGTCCTTGGCACTGTGAGGCACCGTGCCACCCTACTCATTAAAATGAAGTGAACTCAGATTCAAATGGTGGGATTTAAACCGGTGTCCCCCAAGTTTTCAGCCAGACCTCTGGATTACTGGCCCAGTGATGTTACAGCTATGCCAGTGTCTCCCTTAACAATTCCCTGTTCGTGTAGCACTTTGCGAGAGGCGATGGCCACGTGGTATTATCGGTGGGCTGTTAACCCAGAGACCCAGGTCATGCTCTGGGGACCCAGGTTCGAAACCTGCCACGGCAGATGGTGGAATCTGAATTCAATAAAAATCTGGAATTAAGAGTCTCATGATCACCATGAATCGATTGTTGAGGGGAAAAGAAAAACCTATCTGGCTCACTAGGGAAAGAAACTTACCTGGTCTGGCCTACGGGTGACTCCAGACCTACACCCTCAGGGCAATAAGTGCTGGCCCAGCCAGTGACACCCTCATCCTGTAAACAAATAAAGGCAAAAGTAACCCACAGTAAATTGCCACAAGATGGGAACAGTGCAGAACAGTACCAGGCTGTTGTTTCTGCAGTGTGGGTTTGAGAGCTGAGAGCTGGAGGGGAGGTGCTGTCCAGGGCACTGACAGGAACAGGCACTGACAGGAACAGTCACTGCCGCCTTCCCCTCCCCGGCCCCCATCACCTACTTGATGGTTATCTGTGGCCTCTCTCCATTCTCGGATTTCAGCTCCATCAGAATCTCCAGAATGGTCTGGGACCAGTAGCTGCGGTAGGACAGCAGTCCCAGGTCAGACAACGGTTTCTCTGGAGTTCCCGTCTTCCCTTCGACCTTCGAGAGCTCGTAACCTGGGAACAGAGAAGGTCCACGGTCACAGGTTAACGGGGACGGACGTTTGCATACCACAATTTAGAACTCTGGTCCAACAGGAAGAAGGCAGCATCCCTCAAAACCAGATATGAACGACTGACCGCAACTAACCGGACTATTTCAGTTTTAGATTAGATTCCCTAAAGTGTGGAAACAGGCCCTTCGGCCCAACCAGTCCACACCGACCCTCCGAAGAGTAACCCACCCAGACCCATTTCCCTCTGACTAATGCACCTAACACTACGGGCAATTTAGTGTGGTCAATTCACCTGACCTGCACATCTTTGGACTGTGGGAGGAAACTGGAGCACCCGGAGGAAACCCACGCAGACACAGGGTGAATGTGCAAACTCCACACAGACAGTCACCCGAGGCTACAATCGAACCCAAGTCCCTGGCGCTGTGAGGCAGCAGTGCTAACCACTGAGGCACTATGCCATCCCAAATTAATCTCACTCCACAATTTAATTCAGCCACTCACAACATCACAGTTAGATCTCAGTCCACAATTTAATATTGATTCATAACACCCACTCCCTCCACCACAGACGCTCAGTAGCAGCAGTGTGTACCAGCTACAAGATACACTGCAGAAACTCCCCAAAGACCCTCAGGCAGCATCTTCCAAACCCACGGCCACTTCCATCCAGAAGGACAAGGGGCAGCAGGTACATGGGAACACCACCCCCTGCAAGTTCCCCTCCGAGCCCCTCACCATCCCGACTTGGAAATATCTCGCCGTTCCCCCAGTCTGGCTGGGTCAGAATCCTGGGATTCCCTCCCTAAGGGACACTGTGGGTCTACCCACAGCACATGGACTGCAGCAGGTCAAGAAGGCAGCTCATCCCCACCTCCTCAAGGGGGCAACTAGGGACAGGGACATAATTGTCAGCAATATCTACATTTCAAGATTTTTCTCTTGCTTATACTGCAACTGTTACCATACTGCATGGTGTGTTAGCTTCCTTCCTGCAGGAAAGATGCATCACCATGTGATAGAAGCCATTCTCAGGAGGGTGGGGTGGGGGTTTACCAGATTTAATAGCTGGAATGGGTGGACTGCCTGACGAGGAAAGGACACGGACAGGCTGGACTCGCACCCACTCGTGTTTACAACAGTAAAAGATAACTTGATTGAAACACAGAAGATCCTGAGGGGGTCTCATTAGAGTAGATGTGGGAGAAATCTTGAATTAGAGCCCAGAAACAAGGCAGAGGTGAGGAGGAATTCTTTTCTGTCTGAGGGTTTCGAGTCTACAGATCGGTCTCCCTGAAAAGACGTTGGAAACAGAGTCGTCGAATGTTTTGAAGGTAAAGATGGGTAGATTCTTGGTAAGAAAGGGGGCTGAGTGTGAAGGAGAGATATAAAGATGTACAGTAATCAGATCAGCCATAATCTTAGTGAATGGTAAAGCAGGATTAAATGGGCCAAGTGGCCCACTCCTGGTCCAAGTTCATCTGCCTGTTAGCATGGCCTTACAAGGTAGATCCTGACCAGTTGCTGCTGGCGACAGTCATAGCCAGGAACAGTGTAAGAACAGGACTGTGGGCTACCTATACTTCGATGCCCCTGCACTGGGACTCAGAACTATCTTGTACCCAGGGGGTTACGCCCAGCTAAAACCAGCTAAAGGGCAGGAAGCCAACAGAAGAAAGAACAGTACAGTGACAGTACAGGCCCTTCGGCCCCTCAATGTGATGCCGACCTTTTATCCTACTACATTGTACTATCTTCCATGAGCTTATCCAAGAGTCACGCAAACGTCCTTCTGAATGAGAAGGGTACACTGAATGATATTTGCTTTAGAACCAGCCATCCCTGGAAGGTGAGTAACAGGATTCCAGTGACAGTGAAGGAATTGCTAGATATTTCCAGTGTAAGCAGAAGCCACATCTGGGAATGTAGGTGTTGCTGACAATTACTGCCCCGTCTCTCACCGCCCCTTGAAAAGGTGGTGGTGCTGGTTACAAAGCTGCAATCCTTTAGGTGGAGGGACACCTAAAGGGAGGAAGTTCCAGCATTTAGACTCTCACGGAAGGAACGGTGATACATTCCCAAGTCAGGACGGCGAGTGGCTTGGCATGGGACTTGCAGGGATGGAATGGGGGGGGTGTTCCCACATGTCTGTGGCCCTTGTCCTTCTAGATGGAAGAGGTGGCGGGTTTGGAAGGTGCAGTCTGCTCTGAGAACGGACAATGAGGAGGAAAGAGAATGTGGGGCTTTATTGTGCAAACTGGCCACGTACAAAGCTGACCAGTGGATTTTTAAACCTGGAGAGTGGAGACCGAGAGCACCACAGGAGTCTGAAGGACATGCTAATCTCTGTGTCTCTCTCCCTCCCTCCCTCTCTCTCTCTCCCCCTCTCATTCAGTAACAGCGATTCCTGAACCATAGTAGAGCGAGGAAATGTTGTTACTTACTGAACTCGATGAGCAACTTCCCGTAGCCTCTCCTCTGATATGGTGGCAGTGTTAATATACAAGCCACATTGTAATCTTCGGTTGACTCTTTCTCCTGAGCAGGTGAAAAGAAAGCTGGGTAAAACGAGCTGCCTGACGGACCTGCTGCAAAAACGGATTTCGCAAAGAACGCTGTCTGGTGGTCTTTATGCTTGTCGGCACGGAGACGTTAGTATCGGGAATTGACGGAGTGGCGAAACTGGACAGGGGTGGGGCGGGGGTGCAACAACTGAAAGGGTGTAACTATCAGGAGAGATTTGGGCAGCTATGAGACAAGCCAGAACAAATCTGCTGGGGAGGGCAGGAGAAAACAAACCCCCTCCCTCCCCCCCGGAAAGTGGGCACAATGTGGGACTCACTCATTCCACTGGGAGGGGTCAAGGGGTATTGTTGGAGGGAGGCAGCTAGATAAACAGTTGGTGGAGGAAAAGGAACAGAAGGGACAGAGTGGAGGGGGGTGAAGGGATGGAGGAGAACGAGGGAGGACGCTGCTGTGCAGTCACTCGGGATGTTAATTCAGGCGGCGTGACGGGAAATGGTCTCCTACCTTGGAGAAGTAGCCCACAATGTGAAAGCCTTTGCAGTCGTATTCTGTCATGACGTAGAACAGGAAGGGATCTGTGTCATAGTACAGGGTTTTGTGGTCCAAGAAGCACTTCGCCAGCAGGCACAAGTTTTGCGAGTAATTCTGTTTGTGACCAGAAACAGAAGCAGCGATTAGCTCCCACCGCCTCACATTCTCCAATTCACTGTCATGTCTCCCACATTCAACTAAGAAACGACACTGGCAACCTCCAGGGCTCTCACGTCTGTGTCATTCCCACTCTCTGTCATGGGCTGCGCCCAGTATTCATTCCCATTCCCATTCCTACCTACCCCTTGGGAAGGTGGGGGTGAGCTGCCTTCCTGACCTCCTGCAGTCCATGTGCTGTGGGTAGACCCACAGTGGCCCTTAGGGAGGGAATCCCAGGATTCTGACCCAGCCAGACTGAGGGAACGGCGAGATATTTCCAAGTCGGGATGGTGAGGGGCTCGGAGGGGAACTTGCAGGGGGTGGTGTTCCCATGTACCTGCTGCCCCTTGTCCTTCTGGATGG
>NW_025215057.1:52476-54583 GCF_004010195.1 Chiloscyllium plagiosum
CCGGGTGCTCCGGTTTCCTCCCACAGTCCAAAGATGTGCAGGTCAGGTGAATTGGCCATGCTAAATTGCCCGTAGTGTTAGGTAAGGGGTAAATGTAGGGGTATGGGTGGGTTGCGCTTCGGCGGGTCGGTGTGGACTTGTTGGGCCGAAGGGCCTGTTTCCACTCTGTAAGTAATCTAATCTAATCTAATTTTCAGATGACCGTACCATATTCCCACGGGCCCCGCTCTACCACCATCACCAACACCTCCTCATGTCTGTGTGCGTGCATGTGATACAGTCGGTGTGATCACCTATTGTGCAATTTAACTTGACTCAGTACAGATGCTTCTCAGAGGGGGTAGCACAGTGGCTCAGTGGTTAGCACTGCTGTCTCACAGCGTCAGGGACCCAGGTTTGATTCCAGCCTCAGGTGACTGACTGTGTGGAGTTTGCACATTCTCCCCGTGTCTGCGTGGGTTTCCTCCCACAGTCCAAAGATGTGCAGGTCAGGTGAATTGGCCGTGGGAAATTGCCCGTAGTGTTGGTGAAGGGGTAAATGTAGGAGAATGAGTCTGGGTGGGTTGCTCTTCAGAGGGATGGTGTGGACTTGTTGGGCCGAATCTAATCTAATCAAACACTGGAAGGTCACGTCACGAAACTCGGTCAGTGTTTACTGCCCACACGCGAGACGGGCCAACCCAATCTGTGCCCCGCTTCCCAGCCCGTACCCAACACCTGCTGCCTGCCGGGGAGGAGAGGGAGAGGAGACGCCGACCCTGCACACTCACCAGGTGCCTCTGCAGACACTTGAGGCTCTTCAGGTACTTGAGACAGAATTCGCAGAGGTAGAGCACGGGCAGGGAGGTCAGCTCCTGTGGGTAGGGTGAGAAGTACCAGGGTTTCAGGCGGTGTCGGCCCAGCTCGATACATTCGATGTTCTTCATCCGCGTGACTATATCATCGTGGCTCCTGTCTGACACCAGGCTGCCTGTCATACGGGGAGCCGAGGGAATACCGTCCGAGCTGTCCTGGGAGTCCTGCTCGAGGGTGAAAGCTGGGTGAAAGGGCTGCTCCCTCGACCCGAGTTAGGTTCGATTCTGGCGAGACCGTTAGAGGCGGGAAGGCAGTTACGAGGTTTTGTGATGTCAGCAGCCGGGCTGCCTGGTGTCAGTGTGACATCATGAAGGAGGGGGCGGAGGAGCGATAATGGCAGCTCATTCGGTGAACCTGCAGCGGCAGCCAACCCAGGGCAGAAAACCCACCATTCGGCCCGTCCGCTCCGTACCAGGCTCCTTCCAAACCCGTCCTCACTCCCCACCCCCACCCCATTCAGCATCCCCCTTAAACTCATCAACACCATTCACATTGCTCTTGGTGTGGGTGCGGGAGGGGTATTTCTCCTGAATTACACATGGGATTTATTTGGCTCGGTCTCAAATGAGTAGCCCTCTTGGTTCAGGTCTCTACCCGGAACCACAGGGAGGGGAAACATTATCTAATTGTTGGACACAATCGATACCCACTTTGTCATTTTTAGATTCAATCGAGATCAGCCCCTCGGCCTATCCACACATTGCTCACAGTTATAACCCCTTAGCTCTGTGAGCAGCATTCTCACACCTTCACCCCTTTCAGAAAACGATTTTCAAATCTGTGATATATGGAGAGCTGAACTGGCACTATGACTGTAACACAGTAACTCTATATAGAAGATACGGAGACTGAGGACTGTGTGCACGGTAACTCCAAATGTGGGACACGGAGACTGGGGTCTGTGTGTACAGTAACTCAGAGTTTGGGACACGGAGACCGGGGACTGTGTGTACGGCAACCCCGAGTGTGGGACACAGGGACCGGGGACTGCGTGCACGGTAACTCCTAGTGTGGGACACGGAGACCGGGGAGTGTGTGGGACACGGGGACTGTGTGCACAGTAACTCCGAGTTTGGGACACGGGGACCGGGGACTGGGTGCACAGTAACTCCGAGTTTGGGACACGGGGACCGGGGACTGGGTGTACAGTAACTCCGAGTTTGGGACACGGGGACTGTGTGCACGGTAACTCCGAGTGTGGGACACGGGGACTGTGGACAGTGTGCCCGGGAACCCCGAGTTTGGGACACGG
>NW_025215057.1:55363-61000 GCF_004010195.1 Chiloscyllium plagiosum
AGTGTGGGACTTGGGGACCGGGGACTGTGTGTACGGTAACTCCGAGTGTGGGACACGGGGACCGGGGACTGTGTGTACGGTAACTCCGAGTGTGGGACACGGGGACCGGGGACTGTGTGTACGGTAACTCCGAGTGTGGGACACGGGGACCGGGGACTGTGTGTACGGTAACTCCGAGTGTGGGACACGGGGACTGTGTGTACGGTAACTCCGAGTGTGGGACACGGGGACTGTGTGCACGGTAACCCTGAGTGTGGGACACGGGGACCGGGGACTGTGTGCACGGTAACCCCGAGTGTGGGACACGGGGACCGGGGACTGTGTGTACGGTAACCCCGAGTGTGGGACACGGGGACCGGGGAGTGTGTGTACGGTAACTCCGAGTGTGGGACACGGGGACCGGGGAGTGTGTGTGTACGGTAACTCCGAGTGTGGGACACGGGGACCGGGGAGTGTGTGTACGGTAACTCCGAGTGTGGGACACGGGGACCGGGGATGTGTGTACGGTAACTCCGAGTGTGGGACACGGGGACTGTGTGTACGGTAACTCCGAGTGTGGGACACGGAGACCGGGGACTGTGTGTACGGTAACTCCGAGTGTGGGACACGGGGACTGTGTGTACGGTAACTCCGAGTGTGGGACACGGGGACCGGGGAGTGTGTGTATGGTAACTCCAAGTGTGGGACACGGAGACCGGGGACTGTGTGTACGGTAACTCCGAGTGTGGGACACGGGGACCGGGGACTGTGTGTACGGTAACTTGGAGTATGCTCAAAGTGTAATCACTTCGATTTTAACAAGTTAGTTATTATCCTTCCTGAGCTCCTCTGCCGAATCAACACTTATACATTATTAATAAAAACAGAAATTGCTGGAAAAGACAGTAGAGTTAACATTTCGGGCTCAGTCACCCTTCTTAAGAGCTGAGAGTAGCTTGAACTAGATGGGAATATATGTTATAGAGGAGTGTGTCTGTGTGTGTCTGTATCTGTGTGTGTGTGTGTGTCTGTATCTGTATGTGTGTGTGTGTGTGTGTGACGTGACTGTATTATTCCTCGTTTGATCAGACTGTTTTGTAGACGACTATGCGAAAGTAGGTACTGCAGATGCTGGAGATCAGAGTTAAGATTAGAGTGGTGCTGGAAAAGCTCCTGATGAAGGGCTTTTGCCCGAAACGTTGCTTTTTCTGCTCCTCGGATGCTGTCTGACCTGCTGTGCTTTTTCAGCACCACACTAATCTCGTATACGACTGTGTCTATGGTTTTCTCTTTGGTAAGGTGAGATTTGGCATTTGTCTGCAGTTTTCCCCCTGTAAAATGCTGTTTATTGTTGACTGTATTTTTGTACAGTTTAATTAAAAACAAAGATAGGTGGAGAGAGAGAGAAAAGCAGTTGTGCAGTCGAGGGGATGGGTGGAGGTCAGCCTGGGAGTATGAATAGCTGCTCATGGAGACTGGCAGTGGTAGTTTGTGACAGCAGTCAATGTGATGACATGGCCTGGGGTGGGGGGGGGAACTAGAGTAAGGACTTGGGAGAAGGTTTTCATACCCTCAAATTACTAAACTCGATATGGAGCCCATAAAATTGCAAGTGGAAAATGAGGTTCTGTTCTTCCAGCTTGTGCTGAGCTGTGCAGGAACACTGCAGTGAACCTGAGGCAGAGATATTGGCCAGGGAACAAGGTGGGCTGTTAAAGTGACAGGCACCTGGAAGCTCAGGGTCTTTTTTTTATATAAAAAGGACAGAACGTGGGTGTTCCACAAAGCTTCATCTCCCCAATGTAGATGTTAACTCTGCTTTCTCTCCACAGAGGTAAAAACCAAGGAGTGCAGATGCTGAAAACCAGAGTCTAGATTAGTGTGGTGCTGGAAAAGCACAGCAGGTCAGGCAGCATCCACAGATGTTGCCAGACCTACTGAATTCTTTCCCCCAGCAATTACTGATTTTGTTCCTGAGTTCCAGCGTCCGCAGTTCTTTGTTTTATCATTTTACATTCTTAACTGTCACAAATCCTGTCTCCGTTTAATAAAGTGGTGTTGGCGAGCTCAGAAATGGATGATTACAGCTGACCCCGGGATTAGGAAAGGGAATGGTTTCTTTCTTCCTGGAATGTTGCGTTTGCTTGCCCAATGCCCAATGCCCAAGGCCTCCTTTCCCACTGAGAGCTGACAAGTGGGTCCTCACACCAGGCACAATGAGATGGCAAGGAGAGACTGGAGGCGCCGTGGGACCATTCCCCTCGGAGCAGGGAAGGCACGGCAGGAGACTGACTCGTGGCGTTCGGAATCAAGAAGGAGGCTGTTGGATGGAGTCAGTGAGGGAGAGACTGTTCCCAGAGGCTGGAGGGACTTGGGATCGAAGGGAATCAGGAACAGAACTCAAGCGAGAGGGGGAGGGAGGGCGAGATGACCAGAGTGTTTTATTTGAGGCAGTGAGTTGTTGTGATCTGGGACACACTCCTGAAAGGGCAGATTCAACAGAAACTTTCAAAAGTGGGGATGACAATCAGGGAAACATTGGGAAAGGAGGGCAAGACCAGAGGGAGGGGTTCTCACTAGAGAGATCTTACAAAGAGCTGGCACAAGCTCAGTGGACTGAATGGCCTTTTCCTGAGCAGTACACACCAATAAAGAAAGGCACTGCTGCCTCCCAGCGCCAGGGAGCCGGGATCGATCCCACCCCTCAGGCGACTGACTGTGTGGAGTTTGCACGTTCTCCCAGTGTCTGAGTGGGTTTCATCCGGGTGCTCCGGTTTCCTCCCACAGTCCAAAGATGTGCAGGTTGGGGTGAATTGACCATAGTGTCCAGGAATGTGCAGGCTGGGTGGGTTAGCCAGGAGAGATGTAGGGTTACAGGAGGAGGTTAGAAAGGGTGGGATGCTCTTTGCAGAGTCAGTGTAGGCCCAATGGGCCGAATGACCTCTTTCCACACTGTAGGGATTCTGCGAAGTGGACGAGGATCCAGCAAACACCCAGTTATTCAAGGTGATTCACAGGTGTCCTTCAGGGACAGAAATCTGCTGTCCTCCCAAAACTCCCAAACTTCAGGACATCCCAAGATATTTTGCGGGCAACCAAGTCTGTGATGTTGTTTGAGGATACTGTGTGGGACACAGGGCACAACAGGCAGACAGGATACGAGAGAGGACACATCGCACAGACTTACCTCATCAGTCCCCAGGCAGCCAGCTTTCCTCTTCCGCCCAGTGACCACCGACACTGGTCTCCTCACCGAACCATTCTGCTGCGGGGAACAGACCGTTTCAAGTTCAATGGAAATTCAGAGGCTGCACTTGTGTCAGAGCGAGCGAACAGCAGAGCAAAATGGCAAGGACATGGGAAATTGTCTCATAGTGCCCAGAGATGTGCAGGTGAGGGTGGAGTGGCCGTGGGATATTGTCCCATAGTGCCCAGGGATGTGCAGGTTAGGGTGGATTGGCCGTGGGATATTGTCCCATAGTGCCCAGGGATGTGCAGGTTAGGGTGGATTGGCTGTGGGAAATTGACCCATAGTGCCCAGGGATGTGCAGGTTAGGGTGGATTGGCCATGGGAAATTGTCCCATAGTGCCCAGGGATGTGCATGTTAGGGTGGATTGGCCATGGGAAATTGTCCCATAGTGTCCAGGGATGTGCAGGTTAGGGTGTGTTGGCCGTGGGGGAACTGTCCCATAGTGCCCAGGGATGTGCAGGTCAGGGTGGATTGGCTGTTTGCGAACTGTCCCATAGTGCACAGGGATGTGCAGGTCAGGGTGGTGGGTTGGTGACGACGATCTCCGAATGGCCTCTTTCCACACTGTAGCGATTCTGCAAAGTGGCCTGGGATCCAGCAAATACCCAGTGAGCCTAGCTGAATCGCGAGTGCCCTTCCAGGACAAAAGTGTGCTGTCCTTCCTTGTCCTGGACTGAATGATTCTGGCAGTGTGGCTGTCCCTAAACTCTCCACATGCTATCAACGACCATCTCCATCCAAGGAAGTGCCGGTGTTGGACGGAGGGATAAATAGAAGGATATGCTGACTGGCTGAGATAGGGAGGGCTGGAATGAGGAGCATTAACACTGGCAACTGAACCCTGTTCCCCCACCCCCACGCCCGTCCCCCGTCCCAATATCCCGCATCTCAAACTTACCTGTGCAAAGACGGGGGTGGGTATTTCTGGTGCTGGTGCCACTGGAGTTGCTGGGGAGCACTGGGTTGTAAGAGAAACAGCCTCCAACTTCCTCTTCTGCAAGGGAATGCAGAACATTTCTCAAGTGAAGATTTCTGTCAGACGCACAGAGGCCACCCACAACCCACCCCCCCCGATCTCCCCTCCTCCCACCCCCCCGCCCCCGCCAGCTTCTCTGCGTGACTTTCCAAGCTTGCCAGCACTGCACTCTATCCAGATCAGACCTTTATTTCACGGCAGTGACCGACAGGGGAAGGGGAGGAGAGAGGGAGGGAGATGGATGCGGGGCACCTTGTACACTGGGGCAGGAAGGAGCGAGAAGGGCTGGGAGGTCTCCCCCTGCCTCTCCCACCACAGGGCACTGGGAAGGCAGAGTTAGGGGACATGTCTACATTCTGGTGGGGTGAGGTGAGGTGGGGTGGGGGAGGGGGGAAGGGGGACAGTGAACCTGGTGAAGCCCCGCACATACCCATCCATGCAAGGCATCCCCCAAGGTCATAGAGGGGGGATAGGTGGTTGAGACAGCATTACAGGACACTGTCTGGTCACTGCGTCTCCTCAGTCTTACACAATTGAGGGCTGGTGTTGGGAGTGGGGGGGGTCACAGTGCAAGAATCTGTGCATAGTCCACCACCATCTCCGACTCCACCAGACCCAGGTACTCCAGTGAGATTCAGGTTACGCAGCAGCTCAGTGGCAGTGTTGGGTCCCTGCCCTCTCCTGGGTGCTGGTCAGGGAGAGCTCAGCAGCCGAGGTGACAGAAACACATCGCTGAGATGCTCAGCAATTCAGGCAGTGCTGCTGTTCTGACACAGAACACGGGGGCCACAGATCTTCAAACAAAGCCAACATTTCCAGAGGCACTTGCCAGGCTCACTGGCAACTTACGTTTGCGTTGTTATTTGGAAAGGATTATCAAGCAGTGGCAAGGACGTGAGACGTAGTGTTGCTAGTCTAGTAAGCCAGAAGCACAGACTAATGCCCTGGGAACACGGATCTCAATGGCCCCAGCAAAGCTGATCAAGTCTAGATTAATTCTTGAATAAAATCCAAAATTGAAAGCTAGTCTCAGTGAAGGTGACCACAAACCGTCATCAAGTGTTAAAACCAGTCTGCCTGGTTCACTAACATCCTTTCGGGAAAGAAACCTACAGGCTGATGAACTCACAACTGCCCTCTGAGATGGCACAGTGGGCCACTTCACTCAAGGGGCAATTAGGGACAGAGCAACCAATGTGATTCTGGCCTGCGAAATGCTAATCCCTTGAACATATAGAAGGAGCTGAGCAGGCTGGATTGCTACATCTATAAACAAATCAGTACCCAAGAGGGTTCATTCACCTAGGGAGACAGCTCATCACAGCATGAGGCAAAACTAACAAAACTGTCACCCCAGTCATCCTCAGATCCTGGCAAGTAACCTCCACAGGAGTACTTCACAACAACATAACATCTTACTGCTGCCCACTT
>NW_025215058.1:0-1003 GCF_004010195.1 Chiloscyllium plagiosum
GTGACCCATTCAGTACAATGACTGTCTGATAGCATGCAGCCAATTACCTGTGTAAGTTACCTACAAAACAAAGATCTCATAACAAAAGAGTTTTCATACAGACAATCTTCAGAGTCACAGCTGGATGAGGTAATATTCACTTTGAGATTTGCTTGATCTAAATCTCACAAAGTAAACACAGCAGGCCCTGCATTCAGTGCAATTGCTTTGCAAAGCCACATGTCGGTCACATCCTTAGACATGTATCGTAATCGGACTTGTACCTTGTTCAAGCTTTCAGGTGAAGTACACCTCAAATCTGTCTGTACTCTCTGTTAAATCTTAATGGCTTCAGTACAAATTCGAGCAGGAAAGCAGATATTTCATGAGAAACCAGCAGTTTGGTACGAAGCACAGAAAAATGAAATATATTTTAAATTGTAAGTGACTGGGAAATGTTAGCATTCAGGAGGACCGAGGTGACTTTGTACAGGAATTGTAGAAAGTTGACAAATTAACATAAAGTTAAGCGAGCAATTTGGTTATTGAATGATATGTTAGTCTTTAGGTATTAATTATAAATGTAAAGAGGTCTAACTGTAGTTATTAGGTAGTACCTAATGGATAGTGGACAGAAAATCGTCTCTGATCGTGTTTTCTGGGTCCTTAAGGGGGAGGGGGAGCAGCCTGAAGTCGTGGTCCACATTGGCACCAATGACATAGGTGGAAAGAGGGCTGAGGATGTTAGGCAGGCTTTCAGGGAGCTAGGTTGGAATCTCAGACTTAAAACAAACAGAGTTGTTGTCTCTGGTTTGTTACCCGTGCCACGTGATAGAGAGTCGAGGAATAGGGAGAGAGAACAGTTAACTGTGTGGCTATAGGGATGGTGCAGGAGGGAGGGATTCCGGTATCTGGATAACTGGGGTTCTTTCTGGGGAAGGTGGGACCTCTATAAACAGGATGTTCAACACCTGAACCTGAGGGGCACCAGTATCCTTGGGGGGAGGTTTGCTAGTGCTCTTGG
>NW_025215058.1:6807-8273 GCF_004010195.1 Chiloscyllium plagiosum
CTAGATTGTCCACACCATTTGTCAACGTTAACCGTACATTTCCATTTTCTGTCTCAGTGGCACAAACCTCTCTAGCACTATCAGCACATGCTCCCGATACACATTTCTATTGTGCATTTATCTGATAACATCTGTTCCCAATGTGGCCTCCCCAATTCCTGCTCATAGAATTGTAATTACCCTTCCCTCATTTAAATACGTTCCCATGCTGTCTATTTCTATCCCTTTCCATGAGCCTCGTGAATGTCAGGGAACGTCACCAAAATGCTCTCTCAACAATAGGTTTTACATCTGGCATGGTTTGTTGCCAAACACCAAATCAAATGCATTCTGCTCTCTAGTTGGGTCCGGAGTCATTCCTGGACATACGTCACAAAAGCTGCTCCATCCAAACGATTTTAACTAAGGAGGTTCCAATTAAATTTAGAAAAGTTTAAGTCACCCGTGGCAATTACCCTGTTACTTCTGCACGTTTCCAGTATCTGCTTCCTGATCTGTTCCGCTTTGTCTCTGTTGTTATTCGGGGTCTGTGAAAAACTCCCAATAAAGCGAGTACTCCTTTCCTGTTTCTGATCCACCCATATTGACCCTCCATGCAAATTACTCGACAAATTTCCTTTCTGCAGCTCAAATGTTACCACTGATAAGTAATGCAACACCCCACACCTATTTACTTACCGCCCTATTCCTTTTGAAGCATCTAAACCCTGGACGATCTAACAGCCATTCCTGCCCCTTCCTTGTAACATAAAAGTCTCTGTAGTGGTCACAATGCAGTTCCCAATACTGACTCATGCTTTAAGTTTGTCACCCGTATTCCTGATAAATGTTGTGTTCATAAAAACTCAGTTCAACTCATCACACTAACTGCACATTTGCCCTATCAACCGTATATCCCTCTTCACAGACTCTCTGCACTCTGTATCGAGCTGTCCACTACCTTCTCCGGCCTCTGGTCTGGAGCTCCTCTTTCCTTGCCCGTATCAATCTCGGTGAAAGTATTCTGAACAGCTCCAGCAAACATCTGCCGAGGATATTGTTGGCTGTACAGTTCAGGTGCAAGCAGTCATTCTGTGCAGGTCCCAGGTTCTTCCTTCAACCGTCGTTGGACTCCTCCATCGTCAGACCACAACGAAACGACGGTTGCAGGAAGAACGCCTCATCTTCCGCCTAGGAACCCTCCAACCACAAGGGATGAACTCGGATTTCACCAGTTTCCTCATTTCCCCTCCCCCCACCCTGTCTCAGTCAAATCCATCAAATTCAGCACCGCCTTCCTAACCTGCAATCTTCTTCCCGACCTCTCCGCCCCCACCCCAGTCTGACCTATCACCCTCACCTTGACCTCTTTCCACCTATCACATTTCCGACGCCCCTCCCCCAAGTCCCTCCTCCCTACCTTTTATCTTACCCTGCTGGACAAACTTTCCTCATTCCTGAAGAAGCGCTTATGCCCGAAACGTCGA
>NW_025215058.1:9241-12303 GCF_004010195.1 Chiloscyllium plagiosum
ATCTATCTATCTATCTATCTATCTATCTATCTATCTATCTATCTATCTATCTATCTATCTATCTATCTATTTATCTATTCATCTCTTTGCCTATATATCGATTCATTTATCAATCAATCTACCCCCTGATTCTTTTATCAATACAACCATCTCTCTCCTGATATGTCTGCCCATCCGTCCATCTATCTCTCTATCTGTGTACCCACCTAAATATAGCGCTATCTATTTTCCTTTTCTTGAAATGTGTGATCCACTGGTATCATGGACGGTCATGCAAGACGAATCAGTAATGAGTCGCGATAATTTCCGTTTGAACAGTCCAAAGGAAAAAAGCTGGAAAGTTTCAATCAGGGAATGAGACAGGAAAGTTATTGCTCCGGGCTTGAGTATCAGTCACGCATAGTGCTGCCAAAGAGTTTGAAGGTTTATTTCATTGTTTATGTTCACATGTTTAAAACTGCCTTCTCCAGTTTCTTTCTTCCTTTTATGTCATAAACGTATATTCAGCCTCTAAATAGCATCAGCGGTCTTGTTTAAATTTCTTTTGGTAATTCACCGCCACATGGAATCACTGAAAATATTCAAGGTGTAATGTATTGAGGAACGCTTTGGGATCTGACATAATTACATGGAATTGCTCGACATTCCTGAAGGTTACATAATGCACAGAATTGCAAGGTGTGACTGTTCAAATTTTATGCTGCTCTGGGTGGTTACATGCAACTTCACCAAAAATGGTGAATGACCAGGGTGACCTTGAGAATAATAATGGATTGGTGTTTAGCAAGAGACAAGAATTAAAAGCACGGAATCCAAGTAATAATGATTGTACAATTACCGAATCCCACTGTTCTATATCTAATCCCGTGCTGCTCCTGCCGTGAATGTATTTTAGTAAGAACAATGTAAACTCAGATTTACACAGTTCTGAACCAAGTGGGGGCACGGACTGGGAGTGCTCGAAAACAACTGTGTATATTATCCCCTCCTCTGTCTGAAACGGAAGTGATTAACTGGAACATTGTTGGGGAAGATATAATCTATAATCACATACTGTGCCTGTCCTCGGAGAGTTTGCTGGTGGATAACGTAGAAAGACATTTACTCTGTATCGAACCCCGTACTGTCTCGATTCTATTATTTTCTTTGTCTGGGGATAGTGTAGAGAGAGCTTTGTTCGTTGTCTGATACCGTTGTAGTTGCCTTTGGAGGATTTGTTGGAGATGGTGCAGAGGGAGCCTATAATCAGGGGCACAGTTGAAGTAAGTTGCAGTATATTTAAAGGGGATGTGACGAATGGTTTGCACCCAGACGTTGGAGAGAGGAACCACAAGTCAAATGTAAATCTAAATAATTGACTGAGAGGCCCGTGCTGCTCCTGCCGTGAATGTATTTTAGTAAGAACAATGTAAACTCAGATTTACACAGTTCTGAACCAAGTGGGGGCACGGACTGGGAGTGCTCGAAAACAACTGTGTATATTATCCCCTCCTCTGTCTGAAACGGAAGTGATTAACTGGAACATTGTTGGGGAAGATATAATCTATAATCACATACTGTGCCTGTCCTGAGAGAGCTTGCTGGTGGATAACGTAGAAAGACATTTACTCTGTATAGAACCCCGTACTGTCTCGATTCTATTATTTTCTTTGTCTGGGGATAGTGTAGAGAGAGCTTTGTTCGTTGTCTGATACCGTTGTAGTTGCCTTTGGAGGATTTGTTGGAGAGGGTGCAGAGGGAGCCTATAATCAGGGGCACAGTTGAAGTAAGTTGCAGTATATTTAAAGGGGATGTGACGAATGGTTTGCACCCAGAGGTTGGAGAGAGGAACCACAAGTCAAATGTAAATATAAATAATTGACTGAGAGGTAGGAAACAGGCAGTAATGTTCAGTTTCCGTTTTGGTAATGGAGAAGGCTTGCAGTGGAGCTCACCAGGCGTTTGGACAATAAGACCAAAATACCATAAGAATAATGAGCAGAAATTTGGCCATTCTGCCCATCAAGTTTGTTCTGCCACTCAATCATGGCAGAGAACATTCTCAATCACATTCTCTCGCTTTCTCCCTGTAAACCTCATTCCTCCCTGTAAACCTCATACCCAAGAGCTAATCTACTTGAGTCATAAATATACTTAATGACCTGGCCTCCATAGCCCTCTGTGACAATGAATTCGATAGATTCACCATTCTCTCTGGCTGAAAAATATTTTCCTTTTCTCAGTTCTAAAAGGTCTTCCCTCTACTCTAAGGCTGTGCCCTTGAGTTTTAGTATCTCTTACCAACGGCAACATCTTCCCAACATCTACTCTGTTCAGGTCATTCAGTATTCTAAATAGGTTATTCCGGGGATCCTTGTTTCTTTTCTTCATGGTACATATAATTCACGTAGATCTTGCTGTGCAGGAGACAAATGCAATTTTGAAAGAATTGTAAATTGTGAGGTGGAGAGTTTCGAATTGCAAATATACATTGACTATTTGTGGGACTGGATGGAGAGGTAGCAGATGATGTTCAAAACGCAGACGTGTGAGAGCAAGAGAGCGACATCAAGCAATCACGAGAGGGAGAGAGAGAGATGGAGCACAATAGAAATATGCTGGAATTGGGACAGGGACGAAAAACAACAGAGATGAGGACAGATTAAAGAGGTTGGGGACAGTCCTCTCCAAGGGAAAAAGGTCGAGACAGGGAAATCGGACAAAAGGCTGTACAGAGGAGGTAGGGAGTGCCTGCTCGAAATGTTAAAGGAAGAAGGAAAGTAAAGGAAGGCAGATTTAAAGTGGTGCCCAAATGAATTAACGGCTAATGTGAAGGAAAGCTTTTGCATATTGTTAGTCGTCAGGATATGCAGTGTAGTTTCTGGAATTGTGGTGGAGGCACGTACAATTGAGGAACAATGTATACTTATTTGCGTGAAAATGTTTGCTCGAAAATGGGAAATAAATTAAGAGATTGATACTGGGGAGATAAATCTGCTTCACACTTCATGAGTCTAAAAGTTTCCTTTTGCTCCCTAACACTGCTGTGGTTTGATGATTTAAGAGGAGTAAGAGATTTGGGA
>NW_025215058.1:12336-21073 GCF_004010195.1 Chiloscyllium plagiosum
CATAACAGTGCTGATGTCTATGGGTGTCCGGGGCAAACTCTCTTTTGTTTGGAAAACTATCTGGCACAAAGAAAGAGATTTGTGATTGGTAGAGGGCAATATTTTCAGGTCAAGAACATCTCTGTAGGTTTTCCTCTGGGAGTGTCTAAGGCCGAATCATCTTCAGCTGTGACATCAATGGCCTTGCTTCCATCGGAAGCTCAAATGTCAGGATGTTCGCCAATGATTGAACAATGTTCAGCTCCATTCTCCATTTCTCATATGTAGTCTCGTCCAAATTGAAATGCCACCAGAATTTGTAAAAAAATCGAGCACTTGTCTGTCAAGGGACAAGGAACATTTGTGCGACACTCATTCCAGGCAAAGAACTTCTCAAACAAGAAAAGATCTAACAATCATCCTTTAACCCCAATAGTGTTCTCATAAAGGAATTTTCCTCAATACCAACATTTTGGGGACTGTCATCTCGAAGAAGAGGGAATCTAACCCTTGGCCTCTTGATACTCAATTTTGCTACTAATACTGAATACCCCAAATTTCAATATCCTGGGATGTACTCTTGAACACATATTGAATTGGACCAGGACATATCTCAGCTGTGTTTGCACGAGCGCTCAGAGGCTTGGAATCCTGAAATTAATAGCTCACCTCCTGTTTCCCCCTTCCCAAATCCTGTGCACTATGGGGAAAACACAAGTCAGAAGGGTGATGGGATAATTCCCACTTGACCGTATAAGGACAGCGCCTCGACCACTCGAACGGCTGGATACGGTCAAGGGACAAAGCAGCTACTCCCTCCCTCACACTCCCTCCCTGCTCCACGCTATTTTGTAATGCTGAACCTTCCATTAAACAATCTCTCGGCCATCACCGAGGCACATGCACGTCAGTGTGAACCTACTGCAGCCTTGCCGAAAAGCACATTGAAAATCCATCACCTTTATCGCCTGGGGGCATGAGAGACAGCAAAGGCAAATGTGGAAACACCACTCGCAAATTCTGTTTCAGTTGCCATGCACACTCATCGTCCCGATTGGGAGCAATACCTTCAGTGCTGTTGGAACCAAAATCTGGAAATCCTCCTCGTTACCAGCACTATTTGCATAGGGAGATCGTTACGTCTCACAGGACTGCCGGGGTTCACGATATCAACTTACCCCTACCTTGTCCAATGCATTCATGGTTGGATTATTAGCACTGGACATTACTCACATGTGAATAAATAATAATATTCAACTGGCTCATTGTGAGAAGGTAGAGAGAGTTACATTGGGAACATTTCATGTTTTCTAATTTGCAATTATCTGCATCCTCGGAACCTCGCAGACAGTGGGACCCAAAACCTTGTAATATCCCTTACAATTGTTGACATGGTCAGCCAACAGCAATGAGGTCTTCCGCAGCTCAGGGGTGGGGGACAAGGCACCACATTGTGATAGGTCTTCACAGTACTTCTTCCAAGGGCAGAGGTACGCTGCTGTACAAATACGGGGTATTAGGCTCTTTTTTGGAGTTTACTTCCACAAATAATGGCACCAGGGTGATTCCTTTGGAACGGGATCCAACAGCTACTGGAAATCTTTCAATGTTCATATTAATATAAGGGCTGCATTGGTCATTTCGCACTTTGAGTTTGCTCCATCCATACAATAAAATCACAGTTGAACATTCAACTTGGTCCCGTGCTCCCTAATTTCCGTAACAATGCCCGACAAAATCCACAAAGACACCTCTCCTCATCTCTATACTAAATGATCGACCTCGAATCCCCAGACTCTGACTCCTTGTTCTGGACACTCCCACCATCGGTAACATCCTGCCTGCACTTATCCTATCCCGTCCTTTTAGAATTTTGTAAGTCCGTGTGAGCTCCCTATCATTACCCTCAACCCCAGTAAAAGCGATCCTAATACAGTCAATCCTTCCTCATACATCAATCCCATCAGCCCCGGAATCAGCCTGATATTGCCTGGATTCACTGTATATTACAAATAAGTCGCTTCAAACAACAGTTGAATAGTCATGAACCGTCGATATATTACACTACCAATTGTAACAATAACAGTAAGTCGGTTACTCTTCAGAGGGTCGGTGTGGACTTGTTGTGCCGAAGTGTCTGTTTCCACACTGTAGGTAATCTAATAAAAAAAAACGTTATTTAACGTTGGTAAGACCATTGTTGTAGTATTGTGTGCAAGTCTGCAATTTGCATTACAGTAACGACATAATTGCACTGGAAATGGTGAAGAGTAAATTTTCTAAGATTTTACAAAGGATGGAGGAATTGAACCATGAAGACAAATTGGACAGACTGATGCTGTGTACTTGAGAGCAGAGGAGATTGTGCGGGGATATGACTGAGATGTAAAAAGAATAGTTATGAAGGGCAAAGACAGAATAGATTGCTCCACATGATGGAAGGATCAGTAACGATAGCACCATTGATTTATGGTAAGGTCCAGAATGTGTAAGAATATGTAAGGCAACACTGTTCCAGCCCGGGAGTGATGGACATCTAAAAGTCACTGCCTGTAAGATTGTTCAAGACAGAAACTCAATATACACTGAAGAAGTACTTAGATGTGCCCTGACAATCCCAATGCAAGAAACACTACATGCCAACTGCTAGAAACTGGGATTCAAATACTTTACTGACTGGTTTTAATCATCACAGACGTTATGGACTGAAGGACTTTTTGCTGTTCTGCAGATCCCTATGGCTCTAATTTCATGGCCAAACATGTTGCTGGACGAAGTTCCAGTTCTTTCTTAACCATCCCACAAACCTTAGCTTCAGCGTCTCCGTAAGTAGGCTTCCTCCATTGCTTGAAGCTACAGCTATATCTACAGCAATTACAATGAGTGTGAGGTAACTTATTTATCAGGCGTGTGATAATCCTTCAACAAGTCTTAGGGTTTAAAAATTATTTGTTTTCCTCATTTCAGTGCACTATGTAAAACAAAGAACCTTTTCTGTTATTTTAACATTGTTTTATGTACCTACGCATCTGCCCTGCATCTCTCGTATTGGTCAATTAGTGGGTCATGTACTCTGTAACTTTTAAAATTCATTTCCATCACTGGATTTCTTTTTCAATGCAAAACATTTGAATACAAAGGAGCTATCTGAAACCATTTGCCTCGTGACAGGCAGAACAGTAAGCAATCTAAGTGTTGAAGTAGCCTTAACGTCAACTCATCAAAACCAAAACAATATTTCTCAGTGAAGTCCTCTGCAATATATAACGATTCCCATTCACTCAAGGAATTTGTTCCGACTGGACACCACAGAATTGTCCTCCACACCGACAGAATAATAAGTTAATTCCCTTTGGAGATGGTCGACATACAGGATATGTTTCAGTATTTCAAGAGGATATACTCACTGGTACTTGCTGCTGTTAGTGTCCGCGGTAAATGCTAATGTCCGCTATCAATTTAACCAACAGTGTTACACAATTTCTCTTAATCTCATGGGTACTTTCCTCTCTTCTGAGTTTCTTCCTTTCTTGTGTATGAGCTCATGGAACCTCCTCACACTTTTGGATGCTACACAGCAACAACTAAATGATGTTATATAAACAGCACAGTGACTGCACGGAGAATGGCAGCCAGTATTTAACCTCCGCAACGTTTAATTTTCAGCTTGTCGCAAGAAATGCCAACAAATTGATTAAGGTTGATTGCGACTGTGAATCAGATGGAACAGTCAGAGATAGTTTGTTTTAAATATTAGATCATAAATATTTAATTCATAATAGTAGCTCTGTATCTTATAATGCAGACATGTGACATTCTCTGTCAGATGTGCACATACACTCACACATAAATTCACAGCACTCTCACTATCCCTACACACAGTCTCATTAGCTCTCTGTCTTCCTCACGCAGTAGTCCTCTCAGATGTAGTTAAACACGCACTATCTCCCTCTCTCACATACAGACACGTGCAGATTCACTTTCTCAGAAGCCCAGAATTTCACACACTCATTCTCACGCCCACACTGTCTCTCTCTACCCACATGGTGTTCAGTTGTTTGAACAATTACACATAACTTGTGCACATTCTGTCTCTTTCACACTCATCCATTCTCCTGTACACTCCCTCTTTCACTCACTCTTGCACACACAATCACAAACTCGCTGACACACAAAACCTCTTTCTAACACATGCATGCATTCACACAGTTTCACATTTCGACTCAATCTCTCCCACACGCAATCTTTCTTTGATAACACCATGGGCTCACAGACATGCTAACATACTCCTCCTCCTGTACATACACACTTGCATTGATATCTTCACACAGATACTCATGCATACATTCTCATAAATAGAATCTCACACGTACATAACCATTCATACACAATCTCTTAGATACACCGATTTATTTAGTCAATCTCTTGACCACGCTGTGTCAGACACATGCACATGCTGCTCAACCAATCTGATAATGCATCTGTCACAACTGCCTGAGACAAAGTAGGAATGAACTTCCTTCTTTGACTGGTGAAATCCCTCTGATGTAGGGCCCCCAAAAGTGCCATTTGGAATGTGATTCCTTGATTTTGATCAAGCAGCACGAAATGACCTATTAGTTGCATTTTAATCTAAATGGTGGTTGCATGGCTCAGCAGGAAACATGTAGTTGTTTGTATTCGTTCATCCGCTGCACATTTCCATGCATGTGATGGTAGAGGCAGGTTTGAAAATTGCTGTTGGAGGAGGCTGTGTTGTGTTTTCTAGATGATGCACGATGTTGCTCCTGTCTGTCCATTGTCGAGGGAGTGACGTGTATCCTGCTGTATAATAACCAATATGCATCCTGTTGTATGATAACCATATTACCTTCATCAGATAACTTGGTGGCGATTGTGATTGTGTGACATGGATAGTGCAGACTCTCCAGATGGTATTTCCTGGCCATGGCAACGGCAGATCTACTGGTATTGTTCCTCGACCTGTTACGCAGACATTTCCGAGTAGTTTATTGAGAAGACTTTATATTCGTGTAGAATATAGTTGTGTGAGGACATTTACATTTTCCTGCTTTGTGCAGTGGAGGCAGATGTGAGTACAGAGGTGAGGCATACCCAAGCAGCCTTTCTGATTTTCCGCATTGAATCCCAGACATGGAAGGCACAGATTCCATTAAACGTCAATGGTTGAGGGAGCAACAAGTTGTAAATGTGATACCGATTTTGCTGCCAGGTACTGCTCTGTCCAGGATGGTGGGAAGTCTATGTGAGGTCATTCCTGTATGTTGTCTATCTATCCATCTATCCATCTGTTCATCTATCCATCTATTCATTTATCCATCTTCCATCTATAGCTCTATCGATCTATCCACCTCATCGATCTATCCCTCTATCCATCCATCCAACTATGCATCTATCTAACTATCTACCTACCCACCCACCTATCTATCTACCTAACTACCTACCTGTCTGCCTATCTATCTTTGTCCGTCTGTCTGTCTGTCTATCGATCGATCTATCTATCTATCGATCTGATTGTCTATCTACTTACCTATCTACCTATCTATCCATCTATTTATGTATCTACTTACCTGTTTATCCAGTTATAATTTAATTGATTATTCATTGCAACATTGTTCAGAAATATGGAAGGAAGGCTGGAATGTATAAATAATCATTGGGAGATTGCTGTCGACAAATCCTTGAAACGAGGCATGCGGGTTGCTGAAGTGGTTTAGAAAGTATAACGTATTGTTGACTTTTTCTGCCGAGCCGTTATGTCCAGAAGCAGGGACTTGAGCGTGGAGCTCTGCATAACTTTACTTACAATCAGGATAGCGAAAGGAGCACTTAGGATTCCATGTTCGGCATATCTACTGCAGTTTTGTGAAAATCCAAATGGCAAAGTTCATAAGGGGGGAGCTAGTACATGTGGTTATTGTGGACTTTCAGAAGCTTTCGAGTCGGCCCAGAATAAGGGATTGCATTTCATAATCATAGAAATGTTCTGGCAGGAATGAAGGAAAATTATCAAAGAGGATATTCAGAGGATAAATCAACGGGTCAATTTCCTAATACGTCCACATGTCGAGTAGAAACTGCAGAGATCAGAACATGGAGCTCAACCATTCACAAAACATCAAGGATTTTGACGTGGAAAACAAAAGTAACGTCTCTACGTTTGTGTGCATCATAAAACTGGGTGGGAGGAGCTGTGTAGCATGCAGAGTTTCTTAATTGTGATTTGGCCAAGTTGTGTGAGTGAACATATCCATGGCAGATGCAGTTTATTGTGGATGGATAGGCGTGAGAATATCTTCTCTGGGAACTGAAACAAGAAGGCCAAATGTTATCTGAATGGTGGTGGATTCGAAATGCAGCAGAGGCTCAACGAGACCTGAGAGCCATCGTTCATCATTCACTGACAGAGTTTGTGGTAAAGCCAACCACAAGCACTCTGGCGTAGTAATCTCGGAAATACTGTCTGGGTTATGATTCTCATATTTTAGGCAAAGGGACGCCAGGAATGTAAGCTGGTTTCTTGTGGGATTGTATAAAAGGGAACTTTTACACAAGAGACTATTCGGATTTTGAATCACTTGTGGGAAAGAGAACTCTGTTCAGAAGAGTTGGGCTTCCCCTGACCAGAAACTGAACTAATCTGCTGACTGAGTGAGTAAATAGCGCCTGGTTTGAAATTTATAAATAGTGCATGAGTGCGCATGGCGGGAGCGTGTGTGTAGTCTGAAGGGCTTATTTTTTACAAGTATTGGAGAAGGCAAGAGATATAAAATGCTGAAAATGGAAAATAAGCGATGGGCAACTTAAGAGTTGACAGTACACAACCCAATGGTGCTTTACAATATACAATAAAGATAAAAGGGCAGAATAAAGTTGTAAATATGGAAATATATTATTGTCAAACAAAACTGGGGATGCAGAAGCCAAGTTGCTCTTGGGAAGGAGACAGAGTGCCATAGACAGAAATTAGGTTAAAGCCAGAGGAGCACAGATCGTTAATGCTCGCGTCATATGTCTTTCAGTCGAATCATAGTGAGTAAAAATGAACAGAGTATGTGGCATCCTTGTTAAGAGATCTGGTTGGAGGTCAGAAACGGCAACCGATCTTGTTGGGCAATTAGTAAGAAACACCGAGGTGTAAGTGAGGACTGAGATGTTGGAGATTAGAGTCCAGAGTATACTGCCGGAAAAGCACCGCAGGCCAGGCAGCATCCGAGGAGCAGCAAAATCGAGTGTTTGTGTAAACGCTCTTCATCAGGAATTAGTAAAAACATCCAAATAATGCGGAGGAAGTAGAAGAGGGCATTTTTTTTGTCAGACTACGGAAATCTGCAGGCGCATTATTTGTCCACTTGGTGTTTCGTAAGATTGTTGTGTTTGTTGATTTCAATGATCCGAGCGGAGACTGGTGAAAAGGTAGACTAGTTTCCGAAGGGTTGAGATTCTGTAATGTGCGTGGGATAACTTTCTAGACCGGGGCATTTCTAGTCTTACAAAAGAGAGGGCTGTGCTGTATATGATCCTACAAAATGAGATAGGCCAATTGCAGAGCATCAGAGTGGAGAGGCATTGAGGAATTAACGATAACAACTTAATCATTTTTGATTTTCAGTTCAAAATATGAAAACATCACTCAATGATTAAGATTGCATACGGAAAATGAACGATCTTTTGGGTCAAAAATATAAACAGGAGCACGTTGATTAGAAACGCACAAGGTGGATAAAACAATGCATGAAAATTGGAGAATTTCAAAAAATAGTTGGATAGAGTGCATGCTTACTACACGCCCATCAGAAATAAATTTTAGGCATCCAAAATTGCAGTAATCTGGATGATTCTGATGAGAAGATAAGAACGGAAAATAAGTGGCGTGTGGTGCATGCCATGATAATAATAGCTATCAGAATCAGGAAGCGTATCTCAAATGCAGCAGAGAGGATAATACTCGAATTTGGAAGGCTAAGAGGATGCATCCGGAAAGGATAATATGCTGCCCTAAAAAAAGTAGCAAAATGTTCTTCAAATATGTTAATTGCACAAGATTCGTGAAGGGCAGAGTGGGGTCATAAGGAACAAGTAGGATAAGCTGCCCATTCAAGGAATGGTTATGGCAGAGGTTGAAAAGTAATATTTTGTAATTGCCTTGGTCTATTTAGAAGATGGTGCCAATGGCCTTATTGAAAATGTGCGTGCTGAGTAACTGACCATTCTCCTGACAGATAAAGAGGATGCAGTGTGATAAGGGCTCTCAGCACTCTCGTTCGAGAAGTCGCCAGGACCGAATGAGGTGCTTCAAAATTACTGAGCGAGGTGATAGAGCAAATTGCAAAAATGTTGACAGAAATTTTCCAGACTTCTCTGAACAGAGGATTAACGCAATAAGCTAGATGATTACAAACATCATACAGGTGTTTCAAAAAGCAATGAAGAATAACACAGTAAACTACAGACCTAGCAGTATGATATCAAAAGGAGGAAAAATGATGGAGACCGTCATATGGGAGCTAAAAATCCACCTGGTAAAAAAGTTAAGTTAACACTAGACAGTAGAGATGGCTTTGTTAAGTGCAGGTCGTATCTGACAAACTTAATTGAGTTTTAAGATGAAGTAATGAGGCAGTGGATGGGATCGTGCTGTGGATGCTGTACATGTGGATTTTCAGAAAGCTTTTGATGGAGTGCCACATGGCACGTTGGTTAATAACTTAAAGTGTTTGAGACTGATGGGCTTTTA
>NW_025215058.1:21104-32340 GCF_004010195.1 Chiloscyllium plagiosum
CTGTTCCCAATGGGTCAGTGTTGAGAGGTTTTCACTTTTCCTGAGTTTAGAAACAATTTTCAGATTTTTGTGGAAGGGTAAACTCTCCAGATTTGAAAATGATAAAACGATAGGAAGAATAGCGAGTAATGAGGAATACGCTGACCATCTTCGAATGAATACTCCTAAGTCGGCAGAATGGGTGGACACCTGGCAGATACATTGCATTGCCTAGGTTTGGGAGACGATGCATTTTGATGGACAGAACACAGAGAGGCAATACAGACTAAATGATAGAACTTCGCTGGATTTTTAGGAGCAGGGAGACTTCGGGGTTAATGTGCGTGCAATTCAGTCAGTACTCAGGAAAATTGAAACGTCTTAGAATATCATAGAATCCTTCCAGTTTGGAAACGCACTGTACAGTAGGGTAGATGCGAAAGCAAGTCACATAGCCTTTTAAAAAGTATTTCAGATGAATACTTGAAATGTCACAACATTCACAATTATGGGCTTACTGCAGGAAAGTGGGGCAAGTATCGATTTACTAGTTTCTTTTTTTGAGAATGTAGTTTTGTGTAGTCCAAGGGCCTTCTCTGTCGAATTGCAGTCAGTATTTCTTGGCAGTTTAGTATGTGGGGCAAGTATCGATTTACTACAGTTTCTTTTTTTGAGAATGTAGTTTTGTGTAGTCCAAGGGCCTTCTCTGTCGAATTGCAGTCAGTATTTCTTGGCAGTTTAGTATTTTTGGGCTGAGGGACCTCATCTGATCTACTTACTTTTGTAATTCCATAACAGTGCCATCTTCGTTTTAAACATTGAAGATGCTATGAGGTGTGACCTGAGATACCAAGGTGAACAAGTCTTTTGAAAAAAATTGCTGGAATATGGGATGAGAATACTTAGGTGTTTGCTCTTGACCAGTGCAATCTCATTGTTTCAAGAGCATTTCCTTTGGTATTACGTTCAATGACTCGATGGCAAACAGACAAACAAATAATTCAGTAGATTGGATGGTGTGGTAAAAAGGGGAATTCATTTCAATAGCCGTAGTACACGTGCCTTACTGAAATGATTCTTTTGCTTATCAGGGAGTTCTTCTCTTTAATCTCACTTCTTCAGGTTAATCTAACTTCCTTGCATGAAGCACAGGTTGGCTGGCATACAATGTGCATTGTCTCTGAGTTTGGCAGGTTACTGGAGGACTGAAGCATTCTGCCAATATCGTGCACACCCACAAGATCTGAAAATGTGTTGCTGGAAAAGCGCAGCAGGTCAGGTAGCATCCAAGGAACAGGAGAATCGACCTCTCGGGCATAAGCCCTTCTTCAGGTTCCTGAAGAAGGGCTTATGCCCAAAACGTCAATTCACCTGTTCCTTGGATGCTGCCTAACCTGCTGCGCTTTTCCAGCAACACATTTTCAGCTCTGATCTCCAGCATCTGCAGTCCTCACTTTCTCCTCGAAGATGTTTTCACACCCACAAGATGTCAACCAACCAGGAAGCAATCAGAGAGACCCTGTTTAAAGGCTGTTTTCTATCAAAGCTAATTTTCTCTATAGTCCATAGTAATGGGACATCCGCAAACAGCTGTCCACTTGGAGACCCTGAAGTCTTCAAGATTCAAAATCGTGTTCAATAATCTCAGAGCGTTAATACTCCATTCCTTTGTATAGACACTACGTGGGCTATCATGAAATGGGCAACATCAGCACAGCCAACTCATTGTCACAAACTCAGATGCCCCATTGTAGCCTGTAGAGTGTCTTTTCTTGCCTGGCTGACCAATATCATTGCCTTTGCCGACCTATCATTTTATTTCCCTGTCTCTCTAAGTTCCTGCACGACTTATCTGATCGCTCATTTCCCCGCCCGCCACAGCCGCAGCCGCACCCAATGACCCATCAGCACCATACATGCCTAATTTTCCAAGCTGCTTCGAGTTCTGAAGAAGGGTGACTGCACTCGAAACATTAACTTTGTTTTCTCTCCAGAGGTGTTGACATACCTAATGTGTTTCTGCAACATTTTGGCCTAACTCCATATACCAAAGAAAAGTATCTTTGGCTGACATCCCTTTAAACTTTGCATAAGATTCGCTCAGATTTAAAATTAACAAATGATCCAACATTCTATAGTCCATAGTGCTGGTGCATCTGCAAAGCTTTCCCCTTGGAGACCCTGAAGTCATCAGGATTTAAACTTGAGTGCAATAATCTCAGAGCATGAAAACTCCATTCCATTTCCACTCCATGGAGTTCAATGCAGATAAAGGTGAGGGCGATTCACTTTGGGAAGAATGGAAAGATTCTTGGTTCTGTGGATGTGCAGAGGGGCCTTGGTGTACATAGATCCCTGAAAGTTGCCATCCTGGTTGATAGTGCTGTTAAGAAGGCAGACAGTATGTTAGGTTTTATTGGTAGATGAATTGCGTTCTGGAACCGTTATGGTTATGCTGCAACTGTACGAAACGCTAATGCGGGCTCACTTGGAATATTATACACAGTTCTGGTCGCCCCATTACAGGAAGGACGTGGAGGCATTGGAAAATGTGCAGAGGAGATTTACCAGGATGTTGCCTGGTCTGGAGGAAAGGTCTTATGAGGAAAGGCTGAGGGACTTGGGTCTGTTCTCTTTGGAGAGAAGAAGGCTAAGAGGGGATTTAAAACAGACATACAAGAGTTAGATAGGAAGGAAGGTGAGAGTCGTTTTCCTAGAATGATGGTGTCGGCTTGTTCGAGAGGGCATAGCTGCAAATTGAGAGGTGATAGATTTAAGATAGATGTCACATGTAGGTTATTTACTCAGAGAGTGCGAAGGGCATGGGATGCCCAGCCTACCAATGAAGTAAATTCTGCTACATTAGGGTCATTTAAACAGACCTTGGAGAACCATATGGATGATAATGGGGTAGTGTATGGGGATCGACTTAGATTTGTTCACAGATCGGCACAACATCGTGGGCCAAAGGGCCTGTTCTGCGCTGTATTACTCTATGTTTTATTCACTTTCATTTGGGCAATTGAGTTGCAAACATCTACCACGTTTTGTCTGCAGTTACACTTTCTAATATCTCCCAAGAATGGTCTACTCCTATACCTCAGACCATGCGCCGTAGTTCTAGAGCCACCAACATGTGGAGATGTTCCATCGCTGAATACCCCGTCTTTCCCTTGTGATATCTTGAAGATTTACAGCACATCTGTCGCAGCATAACGTTTCGAATTCGCAGGAAAACAGGGCAGAATTTCAATGTGCTTTCCTAAAAAGTCTGATCCATGTAGTTCAGAAAACATTGTTATTTGTCTATGCTGTACACTTTCAATGTGTCTGAACGTCATAACATTGAGGAAGTATTGAGATGCCCACTTACAATGCCAAGGCTCTTGTCCAATCGATGGGCATATGGGATTTGAACAGTGAGATGGCTAGTTTTGATTAATGCACGTGTGTATATTTTTCTCCCTGCAAGGTCGATGTATCCTGCCCAAGGTGAGCTGACCACATCTGATCACAGTACTCCAAGTAGGAACTACCCAAGCTTTTGTTTATGATCACCAATACAGATATTTGAGTGAAGTGACAAATAGAGACAAACAGGTACGACTTTGTGGGGATTACTGAAACGTGGTGATAGGAAGCTCACATTTGGGAGTTAAATATCCAAGAGAATGCAAGATTCTGAAAGGATAGACAAGGACGAACAGGAAGTGGAGTTGCTTTATTGATGAAGAATATCATCAAGGTAGTATTGAGAATTGATATTGACACGAAGGACAAAAAATAGCTAATCTGTCTGTGAGGAAATAAAAGCAAGGTACTCCTACCCCTTAACAGGAGTAATTTACAGGACCCTGAAGAGTACTTACAAAGTAAGGCGTAACAAACAAGGGGGAAATAAAGAGAAAGGCGCAATTGCAATTATGGACGATTTAAACATATGTACTGTTAGGATTAATTAAATGGTTTGGGTCGCCTCGAAGGAATGTTTAGAGTGTAAGGTGGATTCTATCTTAAAGCAACATGTCATGGAGCCAACAATAGAATTGGCAACTTTTAGATTTGATGTTATGCAACAATGAAACATTGACAAATGACCTTGTCGTTTACGATCCACTTGAAAGCAGTGACCTCAACATAGTCGAGTGAAAACAGAGCCCCATATAAGTGACTTAGTATTGGGCAAAGGCAATTATGCAGATCTGAGACAGGAGTTGGACGGAGTACTTTGGGAAAAAAAATTGAAGATCTGGAAAAGCTAAAGAACAGAGGCAAATGCAAACAGAGGGAGGAGCAAAATATATTTCAATTGAAGTATATGAATTGTATAAAGATGCAAAATCATCCAGGAAGTCACAGAGAGAATAAAGACTAAACATTTCATGCCGTGAAGGTTAGTGAATCTCGGGAGCTTTGGGAGTATTCTAAAAGTCAGAAAAGGTTAACTAAGGACAGAATCAAAACAGCTGCGATGAACCGAAAAGGGAAATTCGGAGAAAACATAAGCACGGATACCGAAAGCTTCTATAAGCATATAAACAGGAAGTGGAGAGTGGAAGTAAATATTGGACCTTAGTAGGTCGAAAATGACAAACAATAATGACAAACTCAGTAATGACAGAGGTCGAAAACCAATACTTCGTCTAAACTTTCACAGTAGAACAACATAATTTCTTCACAAAAACTGCAGGTCCTGCAGTGAAACTTGACGAAAATACCACAATATGGATTGGAGACTTATAAATGTTACATTCTTCTTTAATAGAAGAGATACCTGAACTAAAGAGCAGTTATTTTGACCTCTGAAACAGGGAAGTGGATTGAGGCAATCACAAAGGAGGAGTTAAAAGGACACTTTGAAAAGCAAAACTCAATTTACCAGTGAAGCATGTTTTCATGAAGGGCATGTCATCGTTTACAGGGTTGCTGGTGTTGTTTCAGGATGTCAGTAGCAAGATGGATAATGGGGATATGGTGGATGTAATATTCCTGGATTTTCACAAGGTGTTTGACAAACTGCTGCACAGAAGACTGATGCAGAATGTTCGATCCCAGGAGGCTAAGCTTGAGTATTATCTGAGAAAGAGGATTGATTGCCTGACAGAAAGCCGAGTGTCTGGATAAATGGGCCTTTTTTCTTGTTGGTGAATTGTATACTATTGCTATGCCGGACGATTCAGGTTCCAGACCTCAATTATTTTCAATCTGTACAAATGGATTTCTGGCATTTGTTGCAAAAGGACAGCATTACAAAAATGAACAAATGTTGTTTTTTATAAGGCTTTAGTGAGACCACTCCTCAGTTATGAAGCTGCCTCTTCTCAGTCTATCTCTATGACCACATCTGGAATATTGTGTCTACATTTAGTCTCCTCACTTGAAGATGAATGTGGTGGTACTGGAAGCTGTTAAGGGGAGGACCGTCAGGTTATTTTCCACGGAAGAAAGGGCTGTGATATGATGATGGTTGAAATAGCTTAGGCTTGTATTCGCTGTACTTCAGAAGAATTAGAATCCATTTGATTGATGTATTTAAAATGCTTAAGAGCATTTATAAGTTGGGTATGTTGATCAGATTGTCCCCGACGTGGCACAGGATTGAAAAGGATCTCATAGAGTTAGAGTGAGAGGAGGTAGCTTCAAAACTGAGATGTGGAGAAGCTACTCTCTCAGGGTTTTGTGAATCTGCAACTCAATGCCCGACAGTTAAGTGGCGGCAGAATCAATCAACAGGTTCAAGAAAGAAATAGATGTGTTTCTGATGAAACTCGTCATAGAGGGCTGTGGGGTTTAGGTAGGACTGTGGATTTGAGACCAGGTTAAGATCAGCCTTGATCATGCTTAATGGCGGAGCAGGCTCTGGTGAATGATTTGCCTACTCCCACTTCTAAATATTATATTCCTGTGTTCCTATTGGAGCTGAGCCACAGTAAATTATTCGCTGTATTTACCGAACTTCGTTTCCAATTTATGAGCATGACGTGAAGCTAAAGTATTTAGTTTCCGAGAATAGCTCATTACCTGCAGGGGTTATTGTCCTGCTAATTAGTTGTAATGCATCGATTTTGAATACTTTAACAGGTGGTGACATGGTGGCTCAGTGGTCAGCACTGCCTCAGCACCAGGGACCTAGGTATGATTCCACCCTTGGGCGACTCTGTGGAGTTTGTATATTCGCCCCCTGTCTGTGTGCGTGTCTGCTGGGTGCACTGGTTTCCACCCACATTACAATTACGTGCAAGTTTAAGTGAATTCGCCATGCTAACTAACCCATAGTATTCAGGGGCATGTGGGTGCGTTAGCTGTGAGATATGCAGGGTGACAGGGATTGGCAGGGAGATGGGCTGGTTGATTTATTCTTTGAGGATTGGTGTTGACTCGTTGGGCCGATTGGCCTGTTTCCTCAATGAAACGCTTCAATTCAATCCAATCACCTGTCCAGCTGATGTTGGCACTCAGAGGTAACAGACTGGATTAGATCTATCCAAGGATTTTGCGTGGAAAGGAGAAAGTATGGGGTCACAAGATATAAGATTATGGTCTTCCCCAGATTCTGATGAAATGCCAGGAGACTGGAGGGTTTCCAACATGGCAACCTTTTTCTAAAATGTGTTGTAAAGCTAATCCTGTCATTTACAATATTGTCGGTTTAACTCCAGGGAAGGTTCTGGCAACAATTATTTGGGATAAAGCTAGTTGTCATTTTGAAAAAAGTGGGGAGGTGAGGAAAAGTCATGGTGAAATTGTGCATAACTAACTTGCTAATGCTTTTTAATGAATTAACAAAGTATTGATGAGAGCAATGGTACTGATGGGGTTAACATGGATTTTCTGAAGGTACCATGCATCAGACTTGAGGAAGGTTGTCGTTCATAGTACAACAGGCAGGGATAACATGGATATAACATTAACTGCGTGGTGGGAAAGACAGAAAGTGATGATTAATGGATATTTTTGGAGCTAGAGTAAGGTTTGGAACAGAGTTCGCAACGTGTGAATATTGGGATCAGCATGTTCCGGGAAGGAGGAAGGACAAGGCTTTGGAAGTGATGTTTGGAAAGCAAGGGAAAGTATGAATTATGTCCAAAGGATAAAAGAAGCATATTTCAGGTTTTTGGGCGCTAAAATCTGGCACGGCCCATAATGAACATTAAAAAAAAGCAGAAATACCTCAACCAGGGAATCAGGAGAGCAAGAAGGTGCTATTAAATGACTTCAGCAATTAATGTTAAAGAGTAACACAAGACATTTTATACATACATTCAAAATAAGAGGATAATAGGGAGAAGGCAGGACCACTCGAGGATAATAGAGGGAACATTCATTGGTAGTCACCCAGAAGAAAGACATGGAGGATAGTGAAATTAATGCGGAGCATGCGAACATTCCAGGGCATTTTGAGATAAGAAAGAAGTGCTGGGTCTCTTGAAGAGCATTTAGTTGAATATGTCTCCAGGGCCTGATGGTATCTACCTCAGAGGAAAGAGAGAAGATGGCCTTGGCCTTGATGATCTTTGCATCCTCGTTCGCCAGTGGACAGATCCTGGAGGACGGCAAGTCTCTAACGTTGTTTTTCTGTTCAAGAAACTGTAGACCAGTCTCTCATCAGTGGTTGGGAAGCTGTTCCTCGGATGCTGCCTGAACTGCTGTGCTTTTCCAGCACCACTCTACCCTAAACGTTGGAAGCTGTTGGAGAGAATACTTACTATGTATGTGCATTTGTAAAAGCGTGGCCTAATTAAGGACAATCACATGGTTTTGAGTGGAGAAGATCGTGTCTTACACACTTTGATTGAAATTTTGAGTAGGTGTCAAAGGTGATCAATGGGGATAGAGCAGTGAATGTTGTCTACTTGCTTTTTAATAAAGCTTTTAACAAGGTCCCCCACAGTAGATTAAGATGCAAGGGATCCCATGTGACTTGTCCATGACCGGTGGTGCTGTGCACAAATTAACACTGGGAACTCTTGTGTGTGTGATAAATATAAATGACTTGTATGAAAATGTAGTTGGGTGGGTTAGTAAGTTTGCAGATAACAAACAGATTGGTGGAGTTGTGCATAGTGTAGAAGATGGTGAAACATTACAGAGGAACGTAGATAAGTATAAAATGTCAGCGGAGAAAAGGTAGAAAGAGTTTAATTTAGGCAATTATGTGGTACTGCACTTGGGAGATCAAATGTTAACGAACACTATACAGTTTTTTAAAAAGTTAATGCCAGGGCACTGAGTACACTGATGTAGAGTAATCTTGGAGTTCAAGTCCATAGCTCCGTGAAACTGGCCATGACGATTGGTAGTGTGGTAAGAAGACATGTGGCGTGCTTGCTTTTATTGGTGAAGGAATTGATACAAGACTCAGGATGTATGTTGCAGCCTCATAAGATCTTGGTTAGGCCACGTTTAATGTTGCAATCAATTCTGTTCACCACATTACAGAAAGGATAGGGTGGCTTTAGAGTGGGTGCAGTAGAGGTTTACCAGGATGCTGCCTGGCTTAGAGGGTATGAGCTCTCGGGGGAGGCTTGAAGCACTTGGATTGTTTTCTCTGGAGTGCTGGCGGCTCAGGGGAGACTTGCCGGAAGTCTGTTTCCTGATCTGCTGTGCGTTTCCTGCAGTATATTCTCGACTACAAAAATTCGTTGCAAGGATCGGCTTGACAGTGAGAATCTTTTTTCCAGAATTGAAGTGTCTATTACAAAGAGGCATGCATGTAACGTCAGAGGGGAACGTTCGAAGGAGATGTGAGGAGCAAGTTTTCAGAAAGTGGTAGGAGTTTAGAACGTGTTGCCAGGGATGGTTTTGGAGACAGATAAAATGGGAGCAGTTGAGATTAGAAGATAAGCACATGAATTTGCCAGGACAGGACTGATGTGGACCAACCTCAGGCAGAAGGGATTAGTTTAATTTGGCATCATGTTTGTTGCAACACAGTTGGCCAAAGGACCCATTGCTGTGTTGTATCGTGGTCTGGAAGTGCGAAACTCTGAGGTAATTTCCATCAAATGTCTCATGCAGGTTAATGTCGCTCACTTCATTGCAGCTACTAAAGTAGTACTATTGCAGCACTGTGGATCTGCCTCTCGCTCAAAACAGAAAAGAACACAGATAATGGTAGGGCCTTGGGGATTGCAGTTGAATCGGGAGACGTTGGGGTGCAGGTCCATAGTTCCTTGAAAGTGATAGACTGGCTAGTTAGGAAAGCATTGTCACATTTTTCTTCATTGTTCAGAACATTGAATACAGAAATTTAACATCAAGTTACAGCTGTACAAGACAACGGGAAGGCCACGTGGAGTACTAGGTGCAATTAAGGTTGTGCTGCTTTTGGACGGATGTCATTGAATTGGAAGGGTGCAAAAAGATTTACTAAGATGTCACAGAGAATAGAAGGTTTACGTCTTAAGGTGAATGTCGATAGTCTGGGTTTTCTTTTAACCTGTAATGTTGGAGGCCCAGGGGTGACCTTACGGAAATTTACTACATCATGAGGGGCATAGATAAGGTGATATCCAAAGATTTTTTCCCCAGCTTCGGGGATCCTAAGACATTAGTTCAATTTGAGAGTGAAATGATTTAAAAGCGAATTGATGGGGGATTTGGAATGAGCGTATTTGGAATGAGCTGCCAGTCGAAGTGGATACAGTTACAAGAGTGAAATGACATATGAACAGGGACATGGATAGGAAAGATTAGCAGGGTATGGGCCAAATGTGGGTAAATGGGACTAGTCCAGGGACGCGTAGGTCAGGGCAATTAGCCATAGGCAATAGGTTAGGTATTGAGCAGGATTACAGGGATACACTAGTTGGGTGAGTCTGGGTAGGATGCTCTTTGGAGAGTTGGTGTGGATTTGTGGATAGAATCACTTGTTAACACACTCTTGGGATTCTATTCTATGATCCCCAGTTCAGGAAATCTGGTTGGAATGGATAAGTTGGATCCGTTTCCGTGCAGTATGACTCTGCAATCAGACAGTGTGTGACCTGAGCGGGGAATCACAACTCAGTGTATTTCAACATCTTTGTCACATCTGATAGAGTCATAGAGATATATACATGAAAGCTGACTGCTCGGTTCAAATTGTCCTTCTTCATTATCCTATCTAACTGTGACTCCACTTTCAAGGAACTATGAAACTGCACTCCGAGGCCTCTGTGTTCAGCAACACCCCCCACGACCTCACCATTAGGTGTAATTAAGTCCCATCCTTATTTGCCTTTCCAAAATGCAGCGCCTCACATTTATCTAAATTAAACTCCATCTGCTACTCTTAGCCCCAGTGGTCCATCTGATCAAATTCTTGTATTCTGAGGTAACCACCTACGCTTTCCACTACACCTCCAATGTTTGGTGGCATTTGTAAACTTAAGACCAATGTCTCCGATGTTCACATCCAAATCATTGATAAAAAAGACGAACAAAAGTGAATCCAGTACTGATCCTTGTGGTTTTCCATTGGTCACAGGCCTCCATTCTGAAAATCAATTCTCCTTTGTCTTCTACATTCAAGCTAGTTTTGTATCCAAATAATTATCCTACTATTTCGTGTGATCTATCCTTGCTAACCAGTCCATTAGGAACTTTGTTGAACACCTTATCCCGAAGTGAATAGATCATGTACACCACTCTGCCCTCATCAATGCTCTTTGCTTCTCCAAGAAATTCAACCAAGTTAGCCAGATTCTATTTCGCACGCACAAAGCCATGTTAACTATCCCGAATCAGTACTTGCTTTCCCAAATACACACGTTTCCAAATACAATACATCCAAAGTCTGTCACTCAGGATTCCCTCCAACAACTTGTCCACAACTCATGTCAGGCTCACCAGTTTATAGTTCCCATTCAATTATAGAACTAACAGTAGTTGCAATGACATGGAGGAAAGTTGAATAGGGAATTTAATAATTTCAAAAACAAAACTTCCAATTCTTTTTCTGTTAGGGCATCAACATTTGGGAAGGTGTAAGGCTGCCATGGCTGAATATTTGAAAAGGAGAGAATATTTGATATATTCAACAATGACTGGAATAGACACAGGTATTTTCTAAGAATGAAGAAAAAAATTCTCACCGGAAAAAGACACCTGAACTCAAGCCAAAAGTTCACATCGGAGGAGGCAATAGGTTAGGTATTGAGCAGGATGCGGGAAGCAAGTCACCATTTGGAATACTTGTCCATCAACTGGCCCAATGGCTGGAATGAATGTGGACTTCTCTCCCAGATGGAAAAACACTTCCATCTGAAGCACTAGA
>NW_025215058.1:41618-56065 GCF_004010195.1 Chiloscyllium plagiosum
TAATACACACTTTAAACGATGCAGTGCAATGGAAAGGTCACATCAGCCGTGACTTGAAACGAGTCACCCCATCACCGACATCTGTGGTATCAACGTCATCCGACTGTTTCCAACATTTGTTAATCATTTGAGCGATGATTCAACCAACGTCTAATTCTTGTGATGAACATCACGGAATCAGTGTGACTATTTTGAGATAATCTGCAGATTCTCAGAGAGCGACTGTGGAAATAAATGCATTGGCACGGGAAGGAGTTTGAAGGTGGGATCGCCTTAGAGGCAGACAATTTGTTACACTGATCCGGGCTCGGATTCGAAGAAAAGGAAACGGAATGGCGATCTTCTTGGGTCCGGGATGATGGACAACTTAGCAGGATGGGACAATAAGAAAGAGAAACGGTGAAAGAGGTTCCTATTCATGGCTCCTATTGCTGAAAGGTCAAGTTTAATGAATAGAGCCTCGTTCACAGGCGCAAGAAGAATACAGCACAGGAACTGGCTCTTCGGCCCATTTCGTCTATGGTTTACCAAATGGAAAAAAAATCCATTTCCCTGTACTTCGTCTATAGCACATTATTTTAAAGCCAGATGCTGCATTGATTAAGAAAGGGTTTAAAGTTTGGTGACAGGCTACGGCTCGTAAATATCCCATACTCTACACAAGGATTAGGAGTGTATTAGTGCAGCATTACTTCACACTGCATCTGACGTCTATGAACGAAACTCAGGACGAAAGTCACCATGTTCATTGAAACGTCGAAATATACCTGCGTATTCAATCTCAGCACAGAACTGCGGCAGCTGTGAACAAATCCACAAAGGTACAATAATGTAAGCTCAACTCCCTGGTCAACCGCACAGAGCAAACACCACACTGGTTTCCAATGATGGAGGCAGCCGTGGGCTGGAGTCACTGTTCTCGACATTTAAACATTCCGTGAGCATGCTTGCAGTCTCTTTTTGAAGCTGTGTCCATTTTGGAAGTTTCGGTCTGTAAGGTGATTGCTTCAATGGAACAACATTTCCGGTTTTGACATGACGCGTGATTAGTACCCTGTTTATTCCATATATCTCTCCAAGCGATTGTTGCAACTCCATGAGCTCATCCTTTTTTCCATCTGGAAGGTAACTTAATCATTTATTTCAATTTTCATGAACTTTCTCATGTGAGTAATGTCAAGTTCAGAACTATCTCTATTGGGCCCTGTCGTCTCAGTTGTAACAATTGCCACATTATCCTTTTGCTCTCGTTCCGGAATGAGAAACGGTGTGAACATATTCACGTGACACATTGTGAGACCTGGAATTATTTGAGGGCATTATGGCCGCGGTGGCCAATGGATAATCAGCGCATGTGGTGCATCTGAATAACCAGGTGACATTGATCAAGAAGATGCACAAAAGACTGCTGCAACAGAAAAAATTGGACGGCATCGTTGGGAATGTAGTAACATGTATAGATGATTGGCTCATGAAAAGAAAGCAGTAGGTGTAAAGAAATGGTTATTTTTGGGGTTGGCAAACAATGGCTACTGGTTTTTCTCAGGGACCAGAGTTTTAATCGCAATTGTCCCGTTTGACATGGAGCAGAAATTAGTGGTGCATCAGGCTCAGGAAAAGGACACAGTGCAGTATTGAGCAAAGTGCATGTTTCTTGGGGGAAAGTACCAGTTTCTGCAGCAATTTGCACCATTTATTTCATTTGTTCATTCAGAGCTAGCCAGAGCATTGTGTGCAGTTCTTCAATTCATTTATTGCAGGTTGAAACTGCACTGGAAACGGTGCAGAAGAAGTTTAGCATGGATATTGTCTGGTTGAAGGCTTTCGGTTATGAAGAGAGATTGGACAGAATGGGTTTGTTTTGTTTTCTGAGACGAGAGGAATTGTGAGGAGACATGGCTATATTTAGAAAATAATGAGATATAAAATGTTTCGAGTGAAAGAGTGATTGATCCCCAGGCAGCATAGGTTTAAAGTAAGAGGCAGGAAGGATTGAATCAATGTGTAGTAAAACTTGATCAGCCAGCGGGTGTGTAAATCTCAATTCACTGTCTGTCAAGGTCAGACACGTGGAAACCGACAAAACATTCAGAGTTATTCAGATGTGATTTTGTGAAGATAAGGCATACAAAAGAAACTGATAGAAAATGGGATGAGGCTCGTCAAACGTTTGTTCCTGACAAGAGCACGTACAAGGAGCTTGAAGGCTGGTACTCGACCCGCGGAAGACGATGTAGTGCTGATTTGTGATGGTTCAGTGATGAGGATTCGGCCCTTTCACCGCTGTAGCTTGGTCTGGATTCCTGCTCAGGGAGTGCTGTGCTTTTGTTCCTGGCAGTGACAACAGAAAAAGCAGAGCATTTTGGACGGGAGTCCTTTCAATGTCCCGGTCAATAATATTTCCGATAGCCTCTAAGCCAAAGTCGCATTCTCTTGAAGAAGACAAGGTGTCCCGATAGTCTCTGCTTCATCCAACAGTTCACTATTTACTCTCCTCTGATTCCGCTTCCAAAAAGATTTCGAAAGATTTTCAATGCTGAAGCTCGGCTATTATTTTGTTTCCTTGCCATTCCCCGGAGCCACATTGATTGCGTGGGTGGGATTGGGAAATGGAAATGGGCACTTGAGCAGCGTGTCGGACTATTTCTTCTACGCCTCCTTTGATGAAGCTGGGACGTTGACTCTGATGTTCTCGTGGACTTTTACTGAAGGTTTCTGCAGATCTGACATTCAAAGCTCAAATCGGCTTCTCAACAATGAGGAAGATCAATTTGTGAGTGTAATAAATGCCAACATTAAATGAAAGCTGTGTCGGAATAGAACCTACAAATGCCTGATCTATCGTGGGTCGCGACATTCATTGCGCCCTGGCCCCAAGCGTCCTTCAGTCTTGCATGCTGCAGAGTTATCATCTTAATTCGATTATGATCAACAGCAGTCATGTTCCCAAGTTGAACAACCAGAATGATAACCACCGTCCCTGCTTCAGTCCAATGGCTTGCACATTGTGAAGCGGGGATAAAGACAATGCATTTGTCGTCATGAAGCTTCCATTCACCCTCTGCCTGCTCAGCAATTCAATGGGATCATCGCTGATCTGATGAATTTCAAATTCGCTCGTTTTTCCTTTATAAATGGGGGTAAACTCGTGCTGAATCACAATATCATATATACCTTTTTTTGGAAGTTTAGTTTAAATTGAATAATATGAAACGAGCTGAAAATCCCTTCCTGCATTTTAATCCAGCACAGAGTTAGCCATACGAGAAATGTCAGAAAGTGAAAATATTCACCCGCTTCTCTCTGCACAAATGCTGATCCACGTGTTAATCTTTGCAGGAATTTTCTTTATAACTAAGACATTTTGCTGTGACATATGCTCCCTGAAACCACGAACATGTGTTCTGCTAAAAACTATTTCACTTCAGATTAAAATAGCTGAGTAACCTTTCCCCAGCCTGATATCCCAATGCTCCCTGTCAACAGAGGCTGCTCCAGCTGAGTTTGAGGCTCCCCTCCTAATGTCCCAATGCTCCTTGTTCTATGTCAATAGAACGTGCTCCAGGTGAGGTTGTGGCTCGTAGCCATGAGCATTCATGCGCCCTTCCACCGTCAGAGAAGGACATTGTGCTCACCGATTGCATCGCTGTATCCACATCCGCGCACTCATTTCACATCTATTTTAAGTTGGATCTCCGGAGCTGCGCCCCTCTCTCTCTGATTCTGCTCCTGTAGGTGAATTATATGATCGTCTGCAGCAGTGGTTACTTCCTTGAGTGTACAAGTTCGTGAAGTAACCAATATTAATCTACACTGTTATTGAGAAATTCATTTCAGAACGACCCTGCGTTGTCCCTTCATCCTTGGAAGTTTAGTAGAAATCTATCAATCTCAGTCTGCAGAAAAGTCAGAGTGGGCAGACCTTTTATACGTCGAAGTCCGCAGAGGCTGGTTAAATTCTGCTTTACCCCGTCTTACTCACTGGTTGGCAAGAATTTCTTTTGTGCATGTGGTGCCTTTCTTGACATATGCTCTGCCACTATCCTTTTTGCATTTTGCATCCTGCTTTCCTTGTGGCGCTGGGGTCGTGGTGTAGTTATTAACTTACGTTTTCGCCACAGTGATATCAGGTCGAATCTGAATTGTGACTTTATTCACGTTTTGCTAACATCGCATGTGCTTAGCGAACGCGGGAAGGAATCAGTGATTTTTAAAATGAAAACATTCTTCGAGGTGAACATTTTGCTCCTTCCAACACCCGCTACCTCACATCTCTGCATTGTATATATCAGGATACAAATCCCACCCATTCTTGGAGATTTTATCTCCTTCCCACACTCAAACAATCCTCCCTTTCGTCCTTATTCACATTTCACCGAGGCGATGCACAATCAAACACTTACATTGACACTATTCAGTCCGTCCTGATTGGGTACTGTTGCTGGGTGAACGTCTCTGACTCCCACCATCTGGACCTCCAATCTAGTCGATTCCTTTATTTGCCACGGTTCTGAGATCAATCCTCATACAGCAGCTTTTACAAATATGGACCAGAATTAATAGAACATCAGGCTCAGGTAAAGAACATCTGCAATACTGAGCAACGGTACTTCATTAGAAAAGACCATTTCCGTGAATATCTGCATCATTTGTTTCGTTTGTTCATTTGGCTCGAGCTGGACTATTGTGTGCAGTTCTGCATTTCTCGTTACAGCAGGTATCTGATAGGTCTGGCAACGGCGCAGAAGATCTTTACCAGGACATTGACTGGTTGAATAGTTTCACTTATCAAAGTCCTTATCAAAGTCCTTATTGAACGCTTTTCAGACTACATCTAACGCGTTTTCCTCGTCAACGTTCATGTTCCTTTCATCAAAGAACTCGAATATATTTGTAAAACACGATCTCCCACTCACAAAGCCATGCAGAATAATCCTAGTCAACCCCGGTCTTTCCAAATGCATGTATACCATATAACTCAGAATCTTCTCAAGTAACGTATCGAGCACAGATTTTAGGATTAACTGTCTGTAGTTCTCAGGCCGTTATTTCCAGCTCTTCGAGAATAGTTTTGCTCACCACCAGTCTTCTGGTGCCTCATGTCTGGCTAACGATGAATACAAAAATATCCGGCAGGGTCCTCACAATTTCTTCTCTAGCCTCTTGCAGTGTGCTTCGATATACCTGGTCAGGACCAAGAGATGCTACAACTTCATATATTCTAACATTTCCAATACCTCCTCTACAGTGATATGGACTGTTCTTAAGATATTAACACGAAGTTCCGCAAATTCCAAGTCTTCATGGCTTTCTCCATGGGAAATACAGAGGAGAAATATTCACTGAGAACCACGCCCAACTCCTGCAATTCTGTACATGTTCACTTTGGTCCTATCTCTAATTCTTCTTTTTCCTTCAATATGCTGAAATTTGCTTTATGGATTTACCTTAACCTTCTCATTCAATGCTATATCGTGCCTAGTTTTCGTACTCCTGAAGTCCTTTTTATTCAACTCATGTATTCCATGTACACCTTTAGGGATTTCCTTGATCTCAGCTGCCCGTAACTGAATTACACCTGATTCTGTATTTCTGGTCAAAACCTGAATATTTCTTGACATCCAGGATGCCCTAGTCCTTCCAAACATGCCCTTTTACTCTCAGGAACATTTGGAACAAAACTCCAGCTATCTCATTTCAAAGGCCTCCCTTTTGCGAGAGATCCATTTGCCTGCAAATAGACTACTCCAATCAAACCTGTAAGCTCCTGGCGAATTCCATCGAAATTCGCCTTGACCCAATTTAGATCTTGCAACTGTGGACCTGTTTTGTTCCGCTCAATGCGATTAAAAAAATTATAGAGCAATGCTCACTGGACCCAAAGTGGCCCCTCAATATCGCCTTGGTCACCGGCCCTGCAATATTTCCCAAGATTAGTTCTAGTTTTCCTCTTCTCCAGTAGGATCCTCTACATGCTGCTTCAGGAATCGTTCCGGGACACACTTAAGAACTTCCATTCTATCTCAGCGCTTAACACTCAGGCAGTCGCAGTCAATTTAAAAATATAATAAACATTCCCTACTATATCAACTCTATTGTTCCTTCCAGTCTCCTTAATCTCCTGGCACATTTCTCCCTTGCATTCCCGTTCAGTATTTGAGGGCCTATAGTACAACTTGAATAACGTCCCCATCACCTTCTTATTCCTTATCTCCACTCAAAAAACCTCACAGGTTGGTTCCTCAGTTATTTCAGATAGTAGGCTTAATCATAAATGCAACTCCACCTCCCCTCCTGACACATTAAGCTGGCGTCCCTGTTTTTCCATTCGCCATGTTTGTGAAGATATTATAATATCCCACTCCTGCGTAACTCTCCACTCCCTGAATTCATGGGCCTTTGCCATCAGCCCTCTTGCACTGACATTAATGCAGTTTAACCCAACAAGCATTCCTTGCTACCTGCCGTACTCCAGCCTGTCCTATCTCTTCGATTTACTTTTTCTGATTATTGTATCTACTTCCAACCTCGCACTAGTTTCTCTGCTGTTGAGAATCCCAACCTCCTGCCCATCGCATTTAAACACATTTTTCAGCACTAGGAAACTTGACGGCCAATGTCTTGGTTCCTCTCAAGGTCTGGTGCAACACGTCCCTTTTTCGCAGTTCACCTCTGCCTCAGAAAACATCTCAATGAACTTGAAATCAGAATCCCTGTCCCCTTCACCAATTCTTTAGTCATGCATTGGTCTGCTATGATACCAGAATCAATTCAAAGATTATCACCAACGAGGTCCTGACTTTATAATAGTTTTCCCACCTCATTATAATCAATATGCTGGAACTCATCACTATTTCGACCTAATCCATCCGTGCCAACATGCACATTGATTTCTTACTGCTCACACTCCCCGTTGGGAACCTTCTGCCACTGTTCTAAGACATGCTGGACCCTAGTAATCATCGGAAATACACCATTCTGGATTCCAGTTTGCGCCCATAGACTGTCCTATCTGTTCGGGTCAAAGTGAGGTCTGCAGATGCTGGAGATCAGAGTCAAGACTGTGTGGTTGGAAAAGCACAGCAGGTCAGGCAGCATCCGAGGAGCAGGGGAATCGATGTTTCCGGCCAGAGCCCTAAATCAGGAAGGACTCAGGCTCGAAACTATGCTATCTATCCACTTAACGAACAACTCTCCTATTACTAATGTCCTGTTTACTTTACCCTTTTCCTCTCTGTTCCAGAGCGAGTCGCAGTGCCACCCACCTGGTTACTGCTGTTTTGCCATGAATGATCATCTCATCTCCGAGCAGTATCCAAATCTGTATACTTGTTTCTGAGGGGAATGTCCACAGGGGATTCTTGACTTCTCTATCAACTCCCTTTGCTTTTCCTAGTGGTCACCCAGGTACTCTCGTCCTATACCTCCTTTGTGACCACCTCATTAAAACTCGTATCTTTGAAGCAGTCAGCATCTCGGACGATCCTGAGTGCATCCAGCTTCAACTCCGTAACACGGTCTCCCAATAACTGCAGCTGGGTTCACTTCCACAGCTGCAGTGATCATGGACAATGGAAGTCTGCCAGAGCTTCCATATCCTTCACGTGGAGCACGTGACTAGTCCAACTGCCATCCTAACTGCTGTAAAACTAAAAATAAAGTTTAAATAACTTTACCTGCGCTTCTGTGTAACATTTTGGGGATAGGAGCCGTTGTGTTCCAAAACCCTCAAGCTAGAACCTGACGTCTATCACTGCTATCAACCAATTTTGTAATGGCACATCTATCGACCCCACCACTTCCTGTTTTATTTTGAGGAGAGGGGAAGGAAAGAAACATTACAGAGATGCACTGCTTGTATTCCTGGCCAGCAAGCCGAAGATAACGTGCTCTTCAGTCCGGTACAACTCTTCACCCCGCCAGCCAATTCCCGTTATCACAGTCCTCTACTGGCCTTCGTGGACATCAATCTATGCGATGTTTGCATGTTTTTCTCATTCGTACTTTCGACACTGTTCAGTTTCATTCACTATGAAATTGTTTTCCGATCAATTTATATCCATTTTGTTGCCAGCAGATGACAAAAAAACGGAAGTTATGATCATGCCAACTACCTGCATTTTGCTCTGTTTTCAAAACAACTTTGGGTAATTTACATATGAGCTTTGAGAGATAGTTCATAAATATCATTGTTTTGCGATCAAAAGTAAATGTTTTAGAAAGAAATGACCTTTTACTGTCTTACCACGGCTTTGAAACGTTTGTCTCATTCGTGTTAACTCTGGTACTCAATGGTCTAATATATTTTGATGAGCAGTCGTGTTCGTAATGGCATGAGAATTCAGGGCATTAAAAAACATTGCCATGATGCAGAAATAGAAGGGTAAGTGATATTGGTGATATAAAATTCACCATAACTTCCAGATTCATAGAATCCCTGCAGTGTGGAAACAGGCCATACAGCTCACAATTCCACCCGAGCCTGAGGAAGAGCATCTCACCAAGACCATTCCACGAACCTTTCTCTTTCATTCTACATTACCCATGGCTATTGCACCTAACCTACAACATCCCTGAACTGTATGTGCAATTCATCTCACCTGCGCCTGTTTGGGCCGTAGGACGAACCCACAGCTGCCTCGGGAAACCCACAAAGAAATGGGGGCAGGTAAAACTTCAGGCAAACTGTCGCGCGATGGCGGAATGGATTTCGCGTCACTTGTCCTGTGAGGGAGCAGTGCGACCCACTGCAGAACCGTGCTGCCCTTCATCCTCCTTTGATCTGTGAATTTTGTATTTTCAAAGTTTGTGAGAAGATTTGTAGCTCGGCTGCTCGTTGTTGTGGTTCTTTTCACCGAGCTGGGAATTTGTGTTGCGGACGTTTCATCCCCTGTCGAGGTGACATCCTCAATGCTTGGGGGCCTCCTGTAAAGCGCTTCTGTGATGTTTCCTCATTTTGTATTTTTTGTTGTATATAATAGCATAGAGTCATAGTCATAGAGATGTATGGCATCGGAACAATCGTAAGGATTACATTATTTCTGATCTTATATTTGAAAATCTCAGAATTTTGTACGGGAATCTTAATTGCTGCACAAATGCGTTGTTTATGACGTGGTCCAAACCAAGTTTAGAGTGCAGCTCAAACAAGTAGTGAACGGCCCAGTCAGATCAAGCAGTCATTTTATGAGTACACAAAACAAGGTTCTACAGTCCAGATCGAGGTCAGACAATCAGGGGACTTTGCCCAGTGACTGAATTACACGTTCGATACTTATTCAATTTTTAATTCCCCGTCACCATGTGAGGCACGTCGAACTTTAGCGTGACAACACTACAAGTGATGGCTTAACAAACAGATTAAAATTGGTTTACACTTTGCTTATCAATCCAAATGAAGTACGGTGCCTGCGTTATATTGCCGAATGAAATCATAAAGCTCGAGCTGTCATGTGCTGGCCAAGAAAAAAAAAGAATTGAACATTGTTTCCCATTCAGAGCAATGGTAGAAAGGTCATCCATGTCGGAGACTTCATCAAAGTAATAAACTTTGAGTTTGCTCCTTAAGATCTGTCATAGTGACATGTTTTAATCTATGTTTTTCTGTCCATCATCATCCATCGAGTTCAGCATTTGTTTGTTCTATTTTACGGTTTTCAGTAGATATACTTTGAGTGGACGTTCACCATCTCTATTATTAAATGAGCAAAATGCCGAGTTAAAACTTTTCACATGGACGTCAGTAACATTCCAGCAGCAGAGTTCCATTTCTGATGCAAAAGAAATTGATTTTCTTGCACTTCATTATTAGCACTTCACATTTTATATTTTTCTTTTACCCACCATCATCCTGAAGAGTATTTTCTCTAACTCATTTCCAAGACACTCTTCCAGAAGTGTACATTTCTAGGCGTTTTGTAGGAAAATTTCCTGAACAAATTGTTCGATCCGTTGCCCCATTGTGCCTTTACAGTCACTGACAGCCCTTGTAAATTTGTCCCACTTCATTTTCCCGACTGTACAAAGCACTGCAAGTCATTTTTTATTAGTCGTGGCTCTTGAAATACACAGTTTTAAAATGAATCTCAAGTATTCTGTAAATATTTAGAGGATAACTATAATTTGTGAATAAAAAAAAACTAATTCCCGGCCAAGGAAAAGAAACAAGCAACTAGAGAGTTCAATATTCCTATAGTGATGACTGAATGATGATATTCTCATAAGGATGCTGCTGAAGCAGCATGAGACTTAAGGGTTCATGCATTGGTGCTGAATTCATTATACACAGGTTGGGAAATTGTATTTCAAAGAATGCAAATGATTTAATTGTTGTAATCAGAATTCTGCAACTGAAACTGGTTACTTAGTATGTGGCACCACAAAGGAATTGATTGTCATGACATGCTTCGCATTCACGTTGTCACCTGCTGCAACATGTTATCGGGATCCAGCAGCATATAACTTGAAAGCTCTGAGATTCTACTGACTCAGCGGTTAATATAGTGAGTTTTGCCTCCATCAAAAAGAGAAATTTTAGATAGAAATGCATTTTCAAATCAGCAGTCTCTTTAAAATTTATTATCATACACTTGCTGTTATTGGCTTAACTGGCAAGTGCGTTATCAACAATCAACCTTCTGTAAAGTTGCATGAGAAGTGATGCTTGTTTTGCATTCTGGGTCGTAGTCGGACGAGTAAATGGTCACTCTAAGACCATTTTCTGAGCTTATATTACAGCAAACACTGCTAGTTTACATAACAGTTAAGAGATAGGCTGTTGCAACCTTGGCTGATGAATGAGTACCTGAGTTTTGGTTGCTGCTTTCACCAGAATTTAAATCTGAACAATCCATTTAAAACAAACTCTCAACCTTTTAAAGTCAATCAAACAGAGAATATGATGACGTTGACAGCCTGAAACCAATCTTAATATAAGAATTTCAGGTGAATTCTGGATAAAGAACTAAGGACACTTTGAAAATTGGTCAGTGAAATTACCATCGAATATGAGAAAACATCTGGAAAGGGCTCTGGAAACAAGTTCTCTCAGGATGCACTATCTATCAAAGGACACTTTTCCAGTAAAGAAAATGTTTTCAAAAAATCAGAAGACGACACATGGTGAAGACTGCAGATTCAAAATGACATTCGGAAGCAACAGATTCAGAAGACTGACAGCAAGAGGGCATACGAGACTGCATAGACTTAAAGAGATCAAGTAGAAACAATGGCTCACAATTGTGCTATTGGAGAGGCAGTTGAATACAATTGGGTTCAGGTAGTAATTATTTTTTAAAAAGGTGCTTAGCTTTGTTAATACATTTTGTTTATTGTTCACTGTTAGAGTTAGAAAATACGAACTTTTTTCTGTGAAAAGTGGAATTCGGGCGTTTTCTTTCACTCACTCACACAGCAAGGCGAACTTTTCTAGGATGTTATTATTCAAAAGCATGGGGGGTACGTCTTTTGCGTCTTAACAAATCTGTGATGGATATGATTGCATCCTGTGCTATTACTTACCGTTATGGAGCAATCTAAAGAATGGCATTGTCTTGTCGAGAAAAATGTCGTGATTTTTTTTATGTTTGTTGGTGTGCCGTCAAAAAAGAACATTTGTTTACAGCTCACTGGCTGAATTATTAAGCTACTACTTTTCCTAAAATTCCGTACACAGTTGAAGCATCCCTCAGTGTAAGCAGCACTCTGATCGTAGATATTGCGACAGGATTACTGGTGGTCAAGTTACACTAACTGGCTATCACTAACATGTGCAGGGCCAGCTAGTTAATGTAAATGGCGTACAGGAATCAGAAATCACTGCCTTCAACAATGCACTTAATAGATCACGAAGCAGTAATATACACCTGGGACAGAAGACACACTTTATTTGAAACATCTGTTACTGAACCATATTCTCGAATGTAGATTGTTAACGGCAATTAAACAGTTCTATTTCCAAAGAAAAGTTTAGGTCATCACAGCCAATGCAAGTGCCTCTGCATGTTTCAAATGTGAGAGAAATTGCAGAGATGAAAATTTTGTACTGTTTAATTATACTGAGTGAAATACATTTTCTCTATGTTTTTACCTCTGCAGTTGCAACAAAGAAGGCTGCTCAGAATTTATTGATAGACAAATATCAGTTGTGATTGTGGTGTTATCGTGTTGACATTCGCCTTTGGATGAAAGGCTGAGATAAGATAGCATTATGCCACTTCCACCTGTCCGATGATCACATGAAGAACACAGCGTGGGATATTGGGGTTTGTACATTGAGGTATGCAACTGGGCCGGGACTGTGTCAAGTGGAAACAAGGGAAAGCGTTTCCATGTCTCGGAGATGTCAGGCACCTGACGGAATTTGAATTATGTATGCAGTGACGCAATCGAGGAGTTATCCTGGAGTTAGATTATGTCCTAACAGTTTAAATTTACCTGAGCAGGTCTTTTATTTCTGCACTTTATGAAAGTAATCTAAGTTAGTTGCAGACTGCAGAAGATTGCGGGCTTGGATCTCCTGTTCAGTGGGGAATTCAACTTCCTGAGCAGGGTATTCACAGATAGTTCAATATTTTCGGATCAGTCTGTTTAAAGATGTTATCACACATCACATGAACAACCACGAAGTGAGTCCGGTCAGCCGAGCATTGGAATCCTACAACAGCATCGCAAGAATGCTGCATTGCTTCGAAGTGTGCTATGATGAACGCTCTGCTCAAGTCTTCTCACGTCTTGCTCCTATCAATGCCTGCATAATGATTGTCCAAACAATGGCAAATCTGAGTCATGAATTCCAACGATTAAGAAAAGTCCAAGTGATCCATAATTAACCAGACAAGAAACAAAAAGGAAAATAAAGAAAAATGCATGCAATTGTGCACAAATTGACTCAGGTCGGAAGAGTGGACAAAACATACAAATAAAAAAGAAAACATCGAATATGACTGCAGAAGTGAAAATACTCAATGATTATCAGTAGATAATGAGATATTCTATTCAAACATTTTGAAAGAAGCAAAGATTTAACAAACTGAGCATTGGCCCATCATGGCGTGAAAATCGAGAGGTAATAATTCAAATATGGAAAAGGTAATGAATTGAATTGATACTTTGAATCAGTCTTCCCCATAAGGGATAGACATGTAATCGAAGAAACAACAATGAAACAAGAAACTAAAGCATTGAGGATTTGAGAAAAGTCCGAAGCACCACTTCAAAGCAGGGAGACATTGTCTGTCGGATCGGTGTGTTTTATTTTGTATCTTCCAAAATACATTTGGGTATGGGACGGTCCCATTTTATGAGGAGAAAGCAAATGTTACTCATTCATTCAACAAGTGAGAGAGGACGTGGGACATTGCAATGCCGTTGGTTCGACAGCACCAACAGGATTTTCTCACGTGGAAAGTAAATTTCACCAATCTATATAAGTTCATTGTGATGGTGACAATTTCGTTGTGATAATGACCAAGTGGCTGGAGTGAACTATGAGTTCCAGAAGGCACTTCATAAAACATGCTTGGCTTTATAATTTATTTCTAAATTAAATACTGACGTTGGAAGTGCTCAAATTTTGTTATGCGTGTTGATTGGTTGGCCAAAAACAGCAAATGTAGAGTTTAATTTTGTATGTATTTCAATGTGGCAAGATGGAAGTTGTTACAGTAAACTTGATCTGAACTGCACATACTTTATGTAATTGAAGAGATTAACAAACTAATAAGTATTCCTGATGAATGCTTTACCCCAAAACGTCGACCTTCCTGCTCCTCGGATGCTGCCTGACCTACTGTGCTTTTCCAGCACAACTCTGATAAGTCATCAGTCAGGGCATTCAGTATAAAAGTTGGGAAGTTATATTGTACTTATACAGGACGTTGGTGAGATGACACTTGGAGTATTTAAACAGGTTTTGGTCAACTTGCAAATATGATATTAAACTAGAAAGATTGCACATACTGACAAGGAAATTCCTTGGACTTAATGGCCTGAATTATAGGGAAAGGTTGGACAAGGAAGTTCTCTTTTTTTTCTTTTGAGCGTTGGAGACTGAGGGGGAAGCTTACAAACGGGTACAAGATCATGAGACACAGGAATATGATGAATGCAGTCAGTCTTTTTTCCTATGGTTGGGGAATCGAAGACAAGACGGCCTCAGTTTCAGATTAGCTGGGAAAGAATAAAACGGAACTTGAGGGGGAACTTTTTTATTAACAGGGTGGTCCTCATATGGAATGAGCTGCCAACGAAAATGGTTGAAGCGAATACGTTAACAGCACTTAAATTGCATGTGGACAATAAATTGTAAGGAAAGCAGCAAAAGAATATGGGCCAAATGCATGATAATGGGTTCAGCATGGATGGACATTTTGATCAGCATGGACCAACTTGGGCCAAAGGGCCTGTCTCCAATTGTGACGTTTCAATAAAAGAAAAACAACAAAGAA
>NW_025215058.1:57107-61058 GCF_004010195.1 Chiloscyllium plagiosum
CCGGCCCTGGGGATTTTTTCGGCTTAATATCGTTTAGCCGACACAACACATCGTCCCTCCTTATGAAAACGTGATCCAAAGTAAGCAACATTCGATCTCTAATCTCAACATTCATCATGTCCCACTCCTCAGTGAACACTGATGCAAATTAATCATTGAGAATTTCACCCATTTTCTCAGGCTCGACAGACAACCTTCCTTCATTAGCCTTTAGTGGAGTAAACCTTGCCCTAGTCCCTCTTGCTTCTTACATACGAATAAAAGACCTTGGGAATGTCCTTAATTCTGCTCATTAAAGGTATTTCAGGAACCCTCTCAGGCCGCTTGATTTATCGTTTAAGATTTCTCCTACTCTCCCAATATTCCTCCAAGGTCAGTTCCATTCTTAGCTGCCTGGAGCATGTGTATGCTTCCCTTTACCTCTTGAGTGTTTGCACGATTTCCCCTGCCATCCATCGGCCACGTATGTTGCCTTTCCAATCTCTTGTTTTCAAAGGTACACGCCTATTCTGTACTATCTTCAAACTATCTTTGAAAGCCTCCCACATATTAAATGTGGACTTCTAATCAAATACCTGCTCCCAATTCAAATTTCCCAGCTCCAGTCCAATTCTGATACAATTGGCCTTGGTCCAGTTTAACATTCGTCCCTTAGGACCACTCTCATCTTTGTCTACGAGTATTCTAAAATTTACAGAATCGGGAACATTTTTCCCAAAGAAATCCCACACTGCAACTTCTACCACATGAATTTGTCTCTCTCTCTAACACCACGTCCAATATGGTCCCTTTCCTCGTCGGACTATTGACATCCTGCTCTAGAAGACTTTCCTGGATGCTCCTCACAAATTCTCCCTCTTTCAGACCTCTGACACTAAATGTACCCCTGTCAATTTTCGGAAAATTAAAATCTCCCATCACCACCTTACTGTTGCCTCTATAACTTTCCATTTTTTGTTCACCTATTTGTTCTTCTACCTCACGCTTACTTCTTACTATTTCTCAGTTAACTTATAATGACTCTCTGCTCAAGCCCTCCATGGTGTCCTCCTTTAGAACAGCTATGATATCATCACTGACCAGCAATGCAACTCCTCAAACTTCCCTTTTTATTCCACCACTGTCCTGTCTGAAGCATCTATATCCTGGGACATTTAGTTGAGAAACATGCTCTTCCTTCACCAAGTCTCTGTGATCGCAACAACGTCATACACCCAGGCACTACTCCACACCCGAAATCCATCTTCCTTATTCACTCTCCTACTTGCAATAAAGTATATGCACTTCATACCGCCAGTCTTGAAATAGTATACTTTGGAAGTAACAACAGTGACAGCCCCGCCGAAAATGCATTGGCAATTGTTTGAGAAAGCAGTAGACGAAGTTTGAGTTGCAGACGATTTGGCTAAAAGAATGTACATATACTGTTTTCAACGGCAGCAAAGATTTCATTGGTTTCTGGACTCGTTACAAGTTATAATATATCAGTACCTTTTTTGCTTTCCATCAACTCTGAACTTGTTTCTCCGGGGATTGAGCTGGATCGAAGTCACGATTCGATGGAAGTATGCAGTTCTTCTTCAGTTGGAAAAAATCTTTTACATTTTCTATTTGCAAAAATCACCAGAAATCGGAAGAAAACAAGTTGGCAAATTGTTGCAAAATGTATGTTTTCACGGAGGAGGTTTGGACACTTTATGAGTGATACAACAACCACGTTTCTCTGAGAAAGCAGTGCAAACATGTTCGATATGATGACTGAATCAACACCGTTTTCCAGCAGAATAGCCATATGGATCACCGTAACAGCAGGACAGGAAAACCTGTTTGACCCTGATACGTTTGGTTGCGGTGAAAGCGGGAGCTTATAAATGGCTATAGTGCTAATTCATTACCTTAAATGCAGGCTACTGATATTTATTTACCTGTAACTGATATCCAATCCATAGCATCACGACAGTACAGATCGTCGGTCCTTTAAGACTGAATCTCTAAAGAGTATCCCGCCCATCCCAATGGCTAAATACATTTGCACATCCATGAACTCTAACGGACAATTTAACTTTACCAATCTGCCAATCTTTTGAATGTGGGCGGAGACCAGACACCAATGGACGCGCATGACAGCACTTGTAATCTCCACTCAGAGAGTCGCCAAAAGCTCAATTTGAACACGTGTCCGTGGGGTGCTGTCGGGCAGCAGGCATTAATCTTCCCAGAGCACCCACCAAAAGAAAAATGACTCCTTTTCGCCAGGGAAAGATTATTGGTAGGTTCGACCAACCTGAGTCTGAAAATCAATCCACTTGTGGAGCTTTTTATATGATATAAAATCTGTAATTCGTAATATGACGCTAAAAGTAAGAGAGCTCGAATTCCAGCGTTACACCAGTGATTTGTGACTCATCATGTATTGAAATAATAAATAAATATACAGTTACAATGAGCATTGCTGAAATTCATCGGGAGTACTCTACTCAGACTGTTCACTTCATTCAAGCAAAGAATGAATATACTGAAGACAGCTTAACACGTTGTCACAGACTAACACCTAGAATAAGGAGACTGCCTACTTTGGAAACTTCTTTCATGCTGTAGTTAGATGCGACCTGATGGAAAGATATATGCCATTAAAGCGTTTAATTGAAACGTATATTATCCTGAGGGAATTTTGAAACAATAAGAGCAAAGAGGACATTTTAATCACAATTGCATAAAGTAATGAATGACACAGTTTTGGAAGTTAGGGTGAAATAAAATAAATTATTACCTTCGAGAAAGATGAATAATTGGATTTGTCTTGCTACAAATATACTTAAAGTGTTTTACTAATATAGTTAAAGGGAACTGCAGATGAATTCGAAGTAAACACGTGGGTGATTTTTTTTTCTTGGGTATTGGGTATGTGGTTTCCATTACAATTTAACAATGGATGTTCTATGCAATCTAAATGTTATGTTACTTATTGTTATTCACATGTATGTAAATCCCAAAGTGGAAGTGGAAAACTTTGTCTTTCGATCATTGTAACACTTAACTGATTAATTTGAATTCAAATTTAGCCGCTTTTTCAAACGCTTCTTTTGAAATTACGGCATATATTCAGACACACTGTTCAATTTTCCCTTTGAATTTGGCATAATTTCTTTTCATATATCTCCATATCTTGTCAAAAAATGCTTCTGCTTTTTAACTTCACTGTTTAAGGGAATTGTGAAGGAAAATATACGCGTCACCATTACTTGCAGAACAGAATTCCCCAGCTTCTGTCAAGGTGTTTGCATGCAATTCATTCACATTTCACTAAGCTATGTTATATATCAACTATTAGCCCGTTCTTCAAATATCTCGCATTATTTTGATGCAACTCATCAGGCTTAAGTAAGTCACAATTAACTTTAACCATTATATTGCTTATATCCACTCATTTTAAAGATCAATCAAATCGAATAAGTAATTTTTTCCGTTGTACAGGATCGCAAGATCTCGGCACTGACTCAATTGTTCAAGAATGTTCCAAAAAATGAGTGACTTAATTTGTCATGAATTTGGAGTTGCTCTGTAATTGTCCATTTAAAATTCTTTTCATGTCAGTGCACCATCTCTGCCTAGTTTGACCAAGCTATCCTCAGGGCATTGTTTGGCCAACCATGCCATCGATGACAGATCAGTGAGCTTTCACCATCCTGGACGTGCACATAACAAAATCACCATTTGAAATTAATTTATTTTGTTAATTCATGATTTCTGTGTATTCCTCTCCTTCGGAGATTTTTGAATTCTTCAACTCTAATTAACTAAAGTCAATTTAAAGTGTTGAAACATTTCTCGTTGAATAGTTTAACACACATTTCTTTTGTTATTCTGTTTCACCTGCAGTAAGTTTAGTGGCAATTTTCATCCTGTCCCATGGAAATATCGGCATTTCAACTTGTACCTCTCGTTACTTGC
>NW_025215059.1:0-2251 GCF_004010195.1 Chiloscyllium plagiosum
CAGTCAAGTTTCTTACTGAACAGTGACAGGATTAGACAGAGTCCGCATGGATTTAAGAGAGGGGAATCATACTTAGCAAATCTACTGAAAGAATCTACAGAGTCGAATATTAAAGTAAGAAATTGCAGGACATTTAGAAAAGCTTATCATTAAACATGGTAGACTGGGTTTTGTGAAAGAGAAACTATATTTGACAAATTTGTGACAGTTCATTGAGGAGATAACAAGCAGGGCTGATGAAGGGCACTCCGATGATGTTCTGTGTTTGGATTTTAAAAATGCAAATGATAAGGTGCTACAAAAAAGTTAATTGCACAATTTAGGAGCTCGTGGTATTGGCGTAATGTATTAGCATGGATTGGGGATTGGTTAACCACAGTGGCTGTTGCTGAGTCCTCATTTGCAGAGCTGTATACAACGTTAGCTCCCATATTTAATAAAGGATAAACCAACATCAGAGACCATTCAAAAAAGATTCACTTATGTGTTTCGAGGGCGAAAGTGTTGACCTATCAAGAATAGATAAGCAGGGGTGATCTTATAGAAACAAGATTCTGAGCTTAACAGAGTAGATGTTGACTAGATCTTCTAGCACCAGTGAAGTCTGAAACCAGGAGATATTACATAACGGAACATTCATTTTAGAAAAAAATAAAGAATTTTTTCTCTCAGTGAATGGCTAGAATTTTCTCGCCCAAACTTTTGTGAAAATTAAATGTGGGAGGGGAATGGTTGGGTTACTCTTCGGAGGGTTGTTCTGACTTGTTGGGCTGAAGGGCCTGTTTGTTTCCACACAGTAGGGAACCTATGATTCAATCTCAAATTATTTTAAAAGAGGGCAGGTAGGTTTTTGAAATATTGAGCAGTTGAGGGCTATGCGGATCAAGCAGAAAAGAGGTGTTGAGGTCTGGATTGGCCCAGCCATGATCTGATAGAATGGGCGAACAAGCTGGAGGGGATGAATGCCCTACGCCTGCTCCGATTCCTTGAGGCTCCATTTCATGTTTTTTTGTCTCCAAAGAAGAACGTGATACAATGTGCTTAAGATCTCAGATGTGAAAATGGGGTGTTTATGTACTGATTCAGATGGCATTGATTCATCAATCACAGCTATACAGTCATGAGTAGGAAGGCAATTCCCTCCATGAATAAAGGAAATCTGCAGAGCTCACACAAAGGGAATTCTTACCCTCAGCAAACTCTCCCATCACATTACCCAACATATCAGCTAAAGCAGGACACACTGCGCATGCGTTAGCCAACAAAGGGACTCCGGGTGATTAATGTCAGCACCGGACCAATGAAAGGACGGTGGGCGGAACTGGAGGACCTAGCGGGAAGTTGGTCCTCCAACCAATCAAAGTGAATGAAGGGCGGAGCTAAACAACCATGTGATCACCCTCGCGCGCGGCGCAGAGTCGCTGTTATGAAGGCTCGGGAAGTTCTGGAGAGAAAGGATACGGTAAGGAAAGAAATAAACAGGGAAACCGGAGACAAACTGTGTTGCTATGAGTGGAGAGGTTTTACAAACAAATTGTGCACGTCGGAAAACACAAATTTGAACGTCCCAGTCCCGTATTTGCAGTAAATGGTGAATTGCCCCAACGCGGCTGCAGGTCTGAGTGAGCGCCGCCATCTTTATTCGGGACAATGATTCACTGGACACGTGCTCGCCGCCATCTTTGTAGGGGGCAAGGTGCAGCCAGGCGCATGTGCAGCCTTTCTCAGTATAGAATCATTGTGATCATAGCAGCCAATACTGCTCTGATTCACCTCTGGGCTCCCTCATGGCCACTTTGTCAATATCTAGCTTCCTTAGTCTCGAACCATGGGTGTATTTTTGGTCTGTTTAGTACTGTATTATTACTTTTATAGACCCTTTGTAAATTAGTTTTTCACTGCGGCCCAGCCCCTGACCATGTGCTGCTCTATTATCAGATTACTTTGTTCTTTTTCATTCCCTGTAATCCATTTTGCACTCCCTGAAACATCAACTGTGTTTCTCCTTCCACAGATACCAGTGATTAATGCCAAAGCCCTGTTGCCTGTGGAGAGAGTGATGTTTGACTTTCTTGTACAGCTGCAGTTTGAGTGGTGAAGGTGCTCCGACAATGTGGTTGGGTAAGTGGCATTATAGATTATTCATTCAGCAACAGTGTTGATTTGAAAATAATGTCTAATTCAGCAACAGTTTGTATTTTTATTATCATGCTTATAATTTCACAAAAATACTATTGAGAACTTTAGACAT
>NW_025215059.1:2971-6432 GCF_004010195.1 Chiloscyllium plagiosum
AGGACCCATAGCCTTTACACTACTTAACCATTTCTCGATATTATTCGAACTAAATTGAACTGGCTTAAAGCTCACATCTGTGACGTTAGGAACCACTGGAGAAGGCTGAGATGGATCATCTCACTTTGCATCTGGCTGAAAATTACTGCAAATGCTGTCATCTTATCTTTTGCATGGATGTGTGAAACCCCTCCATCAGTAAGGGTGGGGATATCTGTGGTGCTTCCTGCAATGAGTTGTTTAATTGTCCATTACCATTCACAACTGGATGTGGTAGAGCTCTGATCTGATCCATTGGTTGTGGGATCACTTAGCTCTGTTGCTTGCTGCTGGTGCTGTTTGATTATACAGATAGTCCTGCTTGGTAGCTTCACCAGGTTGGCACTTCATTTTTAGGTATGCCTGGTGCTGCTCTTGGCATGCTGTCCTTTCCTGTCTATTGTGCTGGGTGAGTGCGGGATGTACAAACCCATGAGATTACAGATTGTGCTGGAGTACAGTCCTGCTGCTGCTGTTATCCCACATTGCCTGAGAGAGATCCAGTTTGAGTTCCTACATCTGTCCCATTTGGCACGGTGATAGTACTACTCAGCACAATGGAGGTTTTTCTCAACTTTAAGGTGAGGCTTTGTCTCCAAAAAGACTGTGGGATGGTCGCTCTTACCGATACTGTCATGGACAGATGCGTTTGCAGCTGGCAGATTCATACTGATAAGATCTAGTATGTTTTTTCCTCTTGCTGGTTCCGTTACCGCCTGCTGCAAACCCTGTTGAGCAGCTATGTCCTTGAGAACCCGACCAGCTCAGTTAGTAATCCTGCTGCTGAGCTACTCTTGGTAGAGGACATTGGAATCCTGTACCCAGAGTAGGCTTGTCACCATTTTATTGCCTCAGTGCTTCCTCCAAGTGTTATTGAACATGGAGCAGCACTGATTCATCAGCTGTGGGAGCACGGTACGTGGTAATCAGCAGGAGCCATGAGACTTCCTGGTGTCCAAAGTCAATGCTGAGTACTCCCAGGGCAAATGGTTCCTGTGTGTACATTACTGTGCCATCACCTCTGCCTGGTCTGTCCTGCTGGGGTGACAGGACATATCCAGAGATTTCAGGAGAAAGTGAAGACTGCAGATGCTGGAGATCAGAGTCCAGAGTGTGGTGCTGGAAAAAAAAACAGCAGGTCAGGCTGGTGAAGGGCTTAGGCTCGAAGCGTCGATTCTCCTGCTCCTCGGATGCTGCCTGACCTGTTGTGCTTTTCCATCATCACACTCTCTATCGAGGGATGGTGATGGTGATGTCTGGCCATTATCTGTAAGGGATTACTCTGTGAGTATGACTATGTCAGGCTATTCCTTGACTAATCTGTGAGATAGTTCGCCACATTTTGGCCCCAAAAAAAACAGATGTTAGTGAGCAGGGTGTTGCAGAGTCGAGAGGGCTGATTCTGTGGTTGTATTTCCTAATGCCTTGTTAGATGCCAAGTGGTCCATCCAGTTTCATTCCTGTGTTGAGACTTTGCAGTGATTAAGACAGTGAGTAGCTTGTTGGGCGACTGTCAGGTTGGCAGGATTTTTTCTGCCATTGACAATGGTTCCATGGAGATCAGGAGATTCCGAATTTGTTATTTTTTCTTGAATTCAGATTCTAACATCTGCCGAGCTGGGATTCGAACAAGGACTTCAGTTGTACATTTTAATATTCTGGATAAAAGTTAAATATATTAGGTTTGTTCACTCATTTTAAAGATCACTAACCCTGGTTTTGTTTCTTTGTAAAATCCTGTCCATCATCCTGTCTCCTTCATCCTTCCCTCCAACAACAAGAGCAAGGAGCACATTGAGCTTCTCTGTCACTAAGACTGAGACAATCCGATCAGCTGCCTCTGCTGCTTCCCTCCCTCCCACTAGCCCACCGAGGCAAACTGCCTCACATGGTGTTCCTGGTTTTTGTCCCAAACTAACATCTTTCTCCAGTCTCTTGTCAAACCTTATCAGAGCTCATCTTGATCTTTTACTAGTCTCACTAAACTACAGACATTCCAACTCTGTTTCCTCCTCATCACTCCCCCTCGCCAATTCACAGGTATTGTTCCTTGTTCTGTCTGTCTGTCTTTTCTGGTTATGTCCTTCTCATCCATTCTGCAGAAAAAGCTAACATTTCACCTCACCATCATTTGTAAGTCCTGCTCCATCTCCACTCTCCCTTTCCATTCTGAATTCCTTGCATTTGGTGTCCCTCAAGGATCTATCCTTGGTCCCTCCTGTTTCTCACCTACGCACTGCCAAGGAGGTGACATCGTCCAAAAGCACAGTGTGAGGTTTCACATGTACACTGTCAATGCCCAGCTCTCCCTCCCCATCATCCCTCTCCATTGCTCCACTGTTACTCAGTTACCAAACTGCTTATCACGTTCCCACTACTCGATTAAGTGCAATTTCCTCCAAAGAAACATTGTTACGGATAAACCAATTACCTTCAGTTGCTATTACAAATTCCTTTCCCTTACTGCTGAGCCCCTCCCTCTCACTGGGTGCAGTCTGCGATAGAACTAGACTCTTCACAACATTGCTGTCATATCTGACCCCAAGGTGACCTTCTGATCAGACATCTACACAATCACAAACACCAGGAATTCCAATCTCTAAAACGTTGCTTGTCTCCAACTCACTCCAGCTCCATTGCTACTGAAACCCCTTACCCGTGTCGGTGTTACCTTAAACTTGATGAATCTGAAATGAACCCTTGATTTCGTGACTGACCCAGAATCTGGTGCTTTCAGTGTTTCCTGCACAATTACCCCCGGTCCCTTTGTGGTGCAGCTTTCTACAGTTTCCACCATTTAAATAGCACTCTCTTCTCTTATTATCCCCTCCAAAATGACCGACTTCACTTTTTCCCAAATTATACTCTATCTGGCAACTTGTTGCCCCTTCTCCTGTGCATCTCTCTCTCTTCACAATCCTCTTAGAACTTTACAGTTAAGCCTTTTCCAGGAGTTCCCCCCCGCCCCCCCAAACATTTACTGGGAGCACTGGGCAGTGTGAAGCATGCAGAGTTGCTCAGTTTTTAGGGATATACCATTGGTCAGAATGGAGGCAACTTGCCCATCGAGCTGCATGAGCCTTTCACACCCCATGTCTTATTGATGAGGCACAGCGGCGCACGGAAGGAAAAAAAAGGAGCAAATCCTGCTCTCCACATCTCACTGACTCATGGAATATTCTGTCCCATGTGTCAAAGATTTGCCCTGTTCAGTCATATGAAATTCCAAGGTGGAAACTCCTAGAAACCCACATAGATTTCCATCTGAACTGACTGCTGACCTCCACAAGGGGTAATGTGTCCAGTCATCCTGGGCCAGGAGGAGGGGATGGTGCGAGTTTCTAACCTGAACTGACAGTGATGGATTTTATAAACTTGTATTACAGGATACTACAGGTGGGTATTCAGATGGTAATCTCAGT
>NW_025215059.1:7984-11040 GCF_004010195.1 Chiloscyllium plagiosum
CTATGCGTGGAGCCGCAGGAGATGGGAGAGATACTAACTGAATGTTTTGCATCAGTGTTTACTGTGGAGAAGGACATGGGCAATATAGAATGTGGGGAAATAGATGTCGACATGTTAAATATGTCCATCTTACAGAGGAGGACGTGCTGGGTGTCTTGTAACCCGTAAAGCTTGGTTAATCCCCAGCACCTGATCAGGTGTACCCTAGAACCCTGGGAAGCTGGGAATGTGATTGCTGGGCCTCTTGTGGAGATATTTGTATCATCGATTATCACAGGTGAAATGCCGAAAGACTAGAGGTTGGTTAACGTGGTGCCGCTATTTAAGAAAGGTGGTAAGGACAAGCCAGGGAACTATCGACCGGTCAGCCTGACATTGATGCTGGGCAAGTTGTTGGAGGGAATCCTGAGGAACACGATGCGCGTGTATTCTGAAAAACAAGGACTGATTAGTGATAGTCAGCATGACTATGTGCGTGGGAAATCATGTCTCACAAACTTGATTAAGTTATTTGAAGATGTATCAAAGAGGATTGATGAGGGCTGAGAGGTGGACATCATCTATGGAATTCAGTAAGGCACTCGACAAGGTTCCCCATGGAAGACTGGTTCGCAAGGATAGATCTCATGGAATGCAGGGAGAACTAACCGTTTGGATACAGAACTGGCTCAAATGTAGAAGGCAGGGTGGTGGTGGAGGGTTGTTTTTCAGATTGGAGGCATGTGACCAGTGAAATGTCGCAAGGATCAGTGCTGGGTCCACTACTTTTCGTCGTTTATATATATGATTTAGATATGAGCATAGGAGGTACAGTTAGTAAGTTTGCAGATGACACCAAAATTGGAGGTATAGTGGACAGCGAAGAGGGTTACCTCAGATTACAACAGGATGTTGTTCAGATGGGTGAGAAGTGGCAGATGGAATTTAATTCAGATAAACGCGACGTGCTGCATTTTGGAAAAGCAAATCGGAACAGGACTGATACACTTAGTGGCAAATTCCTAGATAGTGTTGATGAACAAAGATATCTTGCAGTGAAGGTTCATATTTCCTTGAACGCAGAGTTGCAGGTCGATAGGATATTGAAGAAAGTGTTTGGAGTACATTCCTTTATTGATCAGAGCATTGAGTATAGATGTTGGAAGGTCATGTACAGGACATTGGTTAGGCCTCTTTTGGAATATTGTGTGCAATTCTGTTTTCCATCAATCGGAAGGATGTTTGTGAAACTTGAAAGGGTTCAACAAAGATTTACAAGGATATTGTCAGGATTTGAGCTGCAGGAAGAGAGCAAAAAGGCTGGTGCTTTCTTTCCCTGGAGCATCAGAGACTGAGGAGTGACCTCCGTAGAGGTTTATAAAATCATTGGTAGCAAGGATAGGGTAAACAGACAAGGTATTTTCCCTGAGTAGTAGAGTCCAGAAATAGAGAGCATAGGTTGAGGGTGAGGGGGAAACATATAAAAGGGAACTAAGGAGCAACTTTTTCACGCAGAGAGTGGTGCGTGTATGGAATAAGCTGCCAGAAGAAGTAGTGGAGGTTGACAATTATAGCATTTTAAAGGCATTTGGATACTTGACATGAATAGGAAAGATTTAGTGGGATATGGCCCAGGTGCTGGCAAGATCGATAAGATTAGGTTCGGATATCTGGTCGACATGGACAAATTTGAGCGAAGGTTCTGTTTAGTGCTGTTCATCTGTGACTCTCAGCTCAGTGGGTTTCGGTCTCTTCAAAGATAAATCTTAGTCTGTTTTATTTTAGTAAAGCTACAACATTCAGTAGGGTGATGGTTTATTTCTTTAAATACACATCTTATGATACTTTGATTAAGTTTTTTAATATAAAATATTGGTACTAATTTATTCTAGAGTAGTGTTTTGTAAAGATGTAAGACTGTGTGCCTTTTTTCTGGGTCTGTGGACTGTTAAGGTGCAGAGATGGCCATTGGTACAGTGATGTGCTCTTCCTGTTGGATTTAGGAGATTAAGGAAAGTTTCAATGATCCTGATTGTCTGTAGGAAGTGAGGATGCAAATCCTGTAGGATTTCATGCACCAGATGGAGCGATGATTAAAGGTAATGAAGAATTTACAGGAGTCGGGGGGTGTGATAGATGACAGTTTCAGAAAGTTAGGAAAACGGCCGATCCAGTCAGGTGGATGGGTTTCCTCTCGGAAAGGGAGGAGGGGAGGGCAAGTGGTGCAGGAGTCTCCTGTGGTTATTTCCATCTCAAACAAGTATACTGTTTTGGAAAGCGTCGGGGGCGGGGGTCACAGACTCTCAGGGGAATATCGCACTGACAGCCAAGTTCCTCGTGTAATGAATCTAGTGTAATGTGAGGTATATCGGGTTCCACGCGATCGATGGTGATAGAGGGCTCTCTAGTCTGCAGCACAGACTGCAGTTTCTGGAGCTAACAATGAGACATCAGAATGGGGTGGTGCCTCCCTACTGCCTGGGTGAAGGATGGCTCCGAGGGTGCAGAATATTCTGAAAGGGGAGAATGATCAGTGGGAGGTCGCTGTACATTGGTACCAATGACATAAGAGAAAACGATGAAGTCCTGATGAGGGAATATAGCAAGTTAGCTGGAGGATAATAAGCAGGTCCTTGTGGGTAGTAATATCTGGAATACTCCCGGTGCCACATGCTAGTGAGAGTAGGAATAGCAGGGTCGAGTAGATGAATGCGTGGCCAAGGTTCTGATACAGGGGAGAAGGATTCACATTTCTGGATCATTGGAATCTCTGCTGGGGTAGAATTGACGTGCGAAAGAAGGATGGATTACACCTGAATTGGAAGGTGTCTAATATCCAAGCAGGGAGATTTGCTAATGCTACACAGGAGGCATTAAACCAGTGAGGGTGTGGGGGTAAACCTAAAGAGATAGTGAGAAAGGAGGTAAGTCTGAGGTGAGTACAGTTGAGAAGTTAGACAGATAAGGGAATGGCACAGAATGAGGTAGGACTGACAAGGTACAATAGACAATAGGTGCAGGAATAGGCCATTCTGCCCTTTGAGTCAGCACCACCATTCATTATGATCATGGCTGAT
>NW_025215059.1:13427-17712 GCF_004010195.1 Chiloscyllium plagiosum
CTTTCCTTCTCTCTCACCATAATCCTTAATTCCTTTCCTGTTCACAAATCTACCTTTTGCCTTAAAGACATTCAAGTTGATAACGTCAACTGCTGCACTCAGCAGGGAATTCCACAGATTCATAACCCTTTAGCTGAAGAATTTCCTCCTCAACTCTGTCCTAAATCAGATTTCCCCTTATTTTGACGCTATGCTCTCTAGGTTGACCCACCCCCCAATGGAAATAACCTCCCTGCTTCTATCTTATCTATTCCCTTCTTAATTTTATTTTTTCCAATACAACCTCCCATTCTTCTAAATCCCAACAAGTATAGTCCCAGTCTATACAATCTTTACACATACACCAACCTTCTCAAATCCTGACTCAAACTAGTGACCCTCCTCTGTATCCCCTCCAGTGTCAGTACATCCTTGCTGAAGTAAGGAGATCAAACCTGTACATAGTACTCCAGGTGTGGCCTCACCAGCACCCTGTACAGCTGCATCATAACCATCCCTCTAGCAAGGAAGGTCAATAGACCTTTCACCATCTCTTTTAGTCCCCTGGGATGCATTCCATCACGGCCAGGAGACCCATGTATGTTTGGGCTGTTATCTTTCCCAACACTGCCTCTTTACTGAGAATGACTGTTTCCATGTCCTCATCTGCCATTGCCTCCATAGGCCTGTGAAAATGAGATAACAAGAGTACATAGACAGTATGTTCCAGTTAAGGCCAAGTCTGGTAGGTGTAGAGAATGCTGTGTGTCTCGAGAAATTGAGGGTCTGGTCAAAAAGATGAAGGAGGGATATGGCAGGTACAGACAGCTGGATTTGAGTGAATCCCTTGGAGAAAAGGGGCAGTAGGAGTACACTTGAGGAAAAACAGGAGGGCAAAAAGCATGCATGAGATAGCTTTGGGGGGAAAGAGGTTTAAGGACAATCCAAAGAGATTCTACAAAACACGAAGGACAAAAGAGTAACCAGGCAGAGAATATGGACCCTCAAAGATCAACAAGGCTGTCTGTGGAACCACAGAAGGTGGGAGAGATACTATCCGAGGATTTCATGTCAACTTTTACTGGAAGAGGATATGGAAGCTAGAGACTTTAGAGAAATAAATAGTGATAACTTGACAACTGTCCATATTACAGAGGCGGTTGTACTGGGTGTCTTACACATAAAGCTGAGTAAACTTGTGGGACCTGATCAGGTGTATCCCAAATCTTTGTGGGAAGTTGGGGAAGTGATTGCCAGGCCCTCACTGAGATATTTCTATCACTGATAGCCACAGGTGAGGTGTTGCGAGAAAGGTGATGAGGAAAGGCCAGGGAACAATACACTGGTGAGTCTGAAGTTAGTGGCAGACAAGGTGTTGGAAGGAATTCTGAAGGACAGGTTTATAAGTAATTGGAAAGGCAAGAAGTGATTATGGATAGTCAGCATGGCTTTGTACATAAATCAGTAACTTGGACTTCAGAAAGACATTCAAAAAGGTTCCACATAACAGACTGGTTAGCGAGTTATACACCATGGGATACAGAGAGAGCCAGCTATTTGGATCCAAATTGGCTTGAAGGTTGGAGACGGAGGGTAGTGCTTTTCGGATTGGAGGCCTGTGATGAGCAATATGGTGTAAGGATCGATGCTGGGTCCCCTGCTTTTCATCATTTATATCAATGATTTCTATGTGAATATGAGGTATAGTTAGTGGGTTTACAGTAAACATCAAACTTGGAGGTGCACTGGACAGCGAAGAAGGTTACCTCAGAGTACATGGGACTTCAATCAAATGGGCTGAGGATTGTCAGATCGAGTTTATTTCAGATAAATGTCAGATACTCCATTTTGGAAAAGCAAATGAGGGCAGGAATTATACACTTAATGGGAAGGTCCTCGGGAATGTTGCTGAATAAAGAGACCTTGGAGTGCAGGTTCATAGTTCCTTGAAAGTGGAATCATAGGCAGGGTAGTGAAGAAGGTGTTTGGTGTACTTGCCTTTACTGGTCAGTGCATTGAGTAGTGGAGTTGGGACGCCATTTTGCTGCTGCACAGCACATTGATTCAGCCACTTCTGGAATTCTGCTTTCAGTCCTGGTCTCTCTGATACCGGAATGATATTGTGAAACTTGAAAGGGTTCAGAAAAGATCCGCAAAGATATTGCCAGGGTTGAGGGTTTTAACTATATAGGTAGAGGCTGAATAGGCTGGGGCTGTTTTCCCTGGAGCATCGGATACAATTGTGAGGGGCATGGATAGGGTGAAATCCCAGGGTCTTATTCCAGGATATGTGAGTCCAAAGCTTGGGGGCACAGGCTTCACGTGTGAGGGAAAAGATTTAAAAGGGATCTAAGGAGTAATATTTCGAGCTGAACATGGTACGTTTATGGAATGAGCTGCCAGAGGAAGTGTGGAGGCTGGTACATTTACCCAATTATGCCTTTGAGATGTTGTATGTGATTAGCAAAAGTTTAGAAGGATATAGGCCAAGTGCTGGCATATGGGATGAGATTAATTTAGGATATCTGGTCAGCATGGACAAGTTGGATCGAAGGGTCTGTTTCTCTGCTGTACATCTTTATGGCACTAATAAAATTAAGATGGGTTTCTCTTTTATGGAGAGTTAACAGAAGGTCAGATAATTCTCCTTGGAGCTGAGAAGGTTAGGCAGTGATTTTGACCAGGAGCAGATTTGTTTCCAGGATATTTAATTTACAGAGAGACAGAGGGAGAAATTATTAACGTCACAATGTTTAGTAACTACCTTCAGGTACCTGGCAAATAATGCAGGTTAAAAATGTGAACATTATTTTACTCATGAAGTTCTGAGCATCTGGAACAGTTTGACCGAAAGCTGGATGCAGATTCAGTAGTTATTGTCAAAACAAATTTGGAATTTAACTTTTTAAAGGAAGGATTTGGAGGGCTACAGACAAATGGGAGGTGAGTTTGGATAGACTGGCACCATCTCAGAGGGAGAGAGTACAGCCCCAATGGGCTGAATAGCCCCAAACCCCTGTGCTCTGTGTTACTGCCCCATTCATCGTGAATGATGAAGCTCATCCCAGGGCTGAGTCATAGAGACATACAGCATGGAATTAGATCCTTTGGTCGAACTGGTCCATACCGACCAGATATCCCAACCTAATCTAGTCCCATTTGCCAACACTTGGCACGTATCCCTCTAAACCCTTCCTATTCACATACCCATCCAGATGCCAAATGGTTTAATTGTACCAGCCTCCACCATTTCCCTGAACAGAAGATTCCATACTTGCACCAATCTCGGTGTGAAAAAAGTTGCCTCTAGGGTCCCTTTTAAATTTTTTCCCTCTCACCTTAAACCCATACCCTCTCGTTCTAGACTCCCCCACCCCAGGGAAAAGACCTTGTCTATTTTCCCATCCATACTCCTCAGGACTTTATAAAGCTCTATGAGGTCACCCCTCAGCATCCGATGCTCTTGGGAGGAGCCCACCATGTCACAATGGGGCCCGGGTGATTGACAGCAGCTTCAGACCAATAGGAGAATTGGCGTGATCCTCCAGCCAATGGGAGTGAATTGGGGTGGGTCCAGCAGGCCAACATGTGGCCATGAGCTGTGCATGCGCAGTGTCACGGTGAGGGGGGACACAGTGAGTGTGAAGGGAGTGGGAGAGACTGCAAAGTCTGGAGCTATTGTGGACTGGGAGGGTTTATAAACGCACGGTTTTATGCTGCTACACCTGAATTAGAAATTCCTTGTAAATTAGAACCAAAAGAACTGCAGATGCTGTAAATCTCTCACGATAACCAAAAGGTACTGGAAAAGCTCAGCAGGTCTGGCAGCATCTGTGAAGAGAAATCAGAGTTAATATTTTGGATCTGCTGACCCTTCCTCAGAACTGATGTTACTGAAAAGAAATGTCGGTTTATATGCAGAAGGTAGGGGTTAAGGAGTAAATGACAGGTGGTGATCGAGTCCAAAGAGATGGGAGCAGTTGGACAAAGGAGTGGATAATGATCTGGCTGGTGGAGGGTGAATAGCTGTTTATTGGGACTGTTAGTGGCGAACCATAGGTAATGTGTAATGGTAGGCTATGTGATAACAAGGCCTAGTATGTGGGTTAAAAGGCTAGGGCGCAAGGACATTGGAGAGTTCAGGACCTAAAATTATTGAATTTGATACTGGGGCTAGAGGGGTGCAGGGTCCCCAAGTAGAAGATGAGTTGTTGTTCTTCCAGCTTGCGTTAACGTGTGGCGCTGGAAAAGCACAGCAGGCCAGGCAGCATTTCAGGAGCAAGAGAATCGACGTTTTGGGCATATT
>NW_025215059.1:21000-26154 GCF_004010195.1 Chiloscyllium plagiosum
AAAAACAGTTTTTAAAGTATAAAATGTCAGCTTAAGTAAAGATCGGGACTTTTGATTATAATGGAAATGTTTGAAGAGAAGGAAGGTTACTAGCTCATTTAAATTCTCCTAATGGGAGTAACTAACTGAAACGAGAGAGACATTGTGATCGGAGACCTCAGACCAGTGGTGTGCTCCTCTTGCACAATGTGGGAAATAAGGGACACTTCCTGTGTCCGTGACGGCTATGTGTGCAGGAAGAGTGCCCATCTGCAACTACTGGGAAACTGCTTTTCAGACCTGGGGCTGAGAGTGGACTCACTGAGGAGCAATACTGAGAATGTTATGGACAGCACGTTTAGTGAGTTAGTCACACTGCAAGTGAGGGTTACACAGGCAGAAAGGGAATGGGTGACCATCAGATCAAGTAAGAGGCTCAGGAAGGATGTGCAGGACTCTCCACTGATCGCTCCGCTTCTCAAACAGATATTGTGCACCGCTTGGGATTTTATAATGGGGGTGGACTCTCATGGGAAATCAGCAACAGATGATGATATGACATCACAGATAGCTCCGCTGCACAGAACGGGAGGAAGTAGAATGGCAGAGCTGTAGTGACAGGGGATGCAGTAGTCAGGGTCAGTGACAGGCGCGTCTGTGGCCACAGACATGAATCCAAGACAGTGGAACTGAACCCACGTCCATTTATTGATAAGTGCACAGACTAATAAAGGTCAGCATCCCAAATGCAACCTTCAGCACCTGATCACCCTGAAACTCTACCTTCCAGGGACTGTACACTTGTTCTGAGCCCTTCAGAGGGATTGAAGGGGATGCGGAGAAAACAGGAACAGGGTTGTGTTGTAGATCTACAAAATAACGGTCGCCCTCCCCTCTCGGTCTCCCCCCTCTGTCTCCCACCTCCCATCGTGCCTCCTCCCCACCGCAGGGAAAAGACCTTGTATATTTACCCTATCCATGCCCCTACTGATTTTATAAACCTCTATAAAGTCACCCATCAGCATCTGACCCTCCAGAGAAAACAATGTATTTGTCTTCTCCCTGTAGCTCAAATCCTCCAACCCTGACAACGTGCTTGTAATACTATTCTGGCCACTTTCAACTTTCACAATATTGTTCGCAACATGACCTCCCAATCCTATACTCAGTGCTCTGACCAATAAAGGAAAGCATACTAAACACATTCTTCACTATCCTATCTACCTGCGATTCTGCTTTCAAGGAGCTATTAACCTGCATTCCAAGGTCTCTTTGTTCAGCAGCACTCCCGAGGACCTTATCAGTAAGTGTATACATCCCGATAATATTTGCTTTCCCAAAATGCAGCAGCTCACAGTTATCTAAATTAAACTCCATCTTCCAGTCCTCAGCACATTCAACCATCTGATCAAGATCCCGTTGTAATCTGAGGTAATCCTCTTCACTGTCCACTGCACCTCCAATTTTGGTGTCATCTTACTAACAATACTTCCTATATTCACATCCAAATCATTGATACAAATTATGAAAATTAGTGGATCCAGCACTGATACTTTGTGACACGCCACTGGTCACAGGTCTCCAATCTGAAAAGCAACCTTCCACCACCACCCTCTGTCTTCTACCTTTGAGCCAGTTTTGTATCCAAATGGCTAGTTATCTCTGTATTCTATGAGATGAACCTTGCTAACCAGTCTCCCATGGAGAACCTTGTCGAACGCCTTACTGAAGTCCATGTAGATCATTTCCACTGCTTTGCCCTCATGAATCCTCTTTGTTACTTCAAAAAAATTGACTCAAGTTCATGAGACGTGATTTCTCATACACAAAGCCGTTATTAATATTCAGGACTTAACTCTGTACATTGGGATCTGTGTCACCCAGTTATGAGTGTTAATATTCTGTATAAATTTCACGTACACCAGGTTTGTGTTGGTGACTGTGTATTGAGTCATGTTAATATAACCGACACAGGTAAGTTCCATTTGAAAGGCAGTCCCTATATCCCGAACACCGCTCCCATCTGCTCTGTTTCCATGCCCACCATAGACAGTAAGTGGGAGGAGCTCATGGAGTTTCCATGTGAGAGAGATTGAGGAAATCTTCCCTTCTTTCCACTAGCCCACCAGGAATTGGTGGTAGTGTCCTTACCTCTGAACCAGGAGGATCGGGCTCAGAATTGAGTAACAGCATCTTTGAAAAGGCTGATTGGAAAACGTGCCCAAGCCGCCAAGCTAGATTGTCTCCCAGCTGTCCCTGCCTGAGCCTCCAAACAGAACCTTCCTGTAGTTTCTCTCCTGTCAGACTCTCCCATTGCTCACTTTGTTCAGGATCCCCTCCTACTGCTGCACTGATCCTGTCCCTCACTGACCTGTCCATCCCCCAGGCTCCTCCACATTCATTCATTGTTTACAATCTCCAGCCCCGCCCCCTCCACCCTATTGGGAAGCAGCTGCTGTCAATCACCCAGCTTCGTGTGTGATCTGGAGCATGTGCTGTCGGAGGGGAGACCAGTGCACGGGCGTTGTGCTGGCCAATTGTTGGTGTATGTGCAGGGCGGGTCAGTGCCAGGAGGGAGGCTGTGCGTGTGTGTGATTAATCTGTCATTGGCAGTTTCCTCCCTCTGGGAACAGGACCCAGGGTAATGGCCCCTGCCCTGATATCGTGACAAGTGGTCGGCTATCAGTGGGGGGAGCATTTTGCAGAAAGTTGTCAGAACTCGTGTGAAGATTCAGGAATGTTATGGAAAGGAACAGAGATGGGCCTGCAATTAAAGTTCTAATTTGGTTCATCTTAGTTCAATCAGATATGACTTGGCCAGTGTGTGCAGGATGGTTCTCATCAGAGGGTCCATGTGGGGGAAATAAATAAAATGTTCCAGATTGGGGCAAAAAAATCATTTTGGTTCTGACCAGGAAGGAAACCTGGGAGTTGGTGGAAGGATTCACCAACATCCAGGAGGCTCCGAGTCAGACTAATTGATTTGATTAGATTAGATTTCCTACAGTGTGGAAACAGGCCCTTCAGCCCAACCAGTCCACACCAACCTTCAGAAGAGTAACCCACCCAGACCCATTTCCCTCTGACTAATGCACCTAACACTATGGGCAATTTAGCATGGCCAATTCACCTGACCTGCGCATATTTGGATTGTGGGAGGAAACCTTTTTTTGGTTCTTAGTCTGCAGGCAGGAGCGAGGAAGCTGATTTCAAAGAGAAGAGAGTGTGTGTGAGAACTGGGTGTGGAGGAAAAGGGGTGAGGAGATTTCAGTTCACAGAAGAGAGCAATTGTGAGACTGAGATTTAAAGCTTTGGGGGAACAAAGAACCTACAATTTAATACTCTCACTGTCTTATGAATTTTCATCCTGTGTTTACAGTGGTGACCTGTTCTCTCTGTTGTCGGGTTCTGAAAGGGTGGATTTGTGGATGAGAAATTCAAATTGAACTTCCTGTTCAGTTTTGATGATTACTTGATCCGTGCCGATCTGAATATCATTGGCCTTTTCATGTGGAAGGAACGGTGTATATTCTGTCCATGGGCGAATATGTCAAATGTCAGTGTGTCTGGAAACATTACTGAGACACAGCCAACTCCATGTTAGCGTGGTGAGTGTGGAGATGAGTTCATTTGTTGTTAAAAGTCTGAAAAAACATGGCACATTTCCCAAAAACAATTAAGCTACAGATTTGTTTTGTATGAGGACAAATTTTAATTAACCATGCAACCAGAAAGACACAAGGATACCTGCACCATGGAACAAATGATGAAAACGGGATTGTTGTCAAGGAGTTAATTATCGATCATGGCTTGTAATCTATTGGCGTTGTCACGTCGGTTCCAGCGCCGTGGGGAAACGCTGGAAATGTGATGAATGTAATGCACCATGGAACAAATGATGAAAACGGGATTGTTGTAAAGGAGTTAATTATCGATCAGGGCTTGTAATCTATTGGCGTTGTCACGTCGGTTCCAGCGCCGTGGGGAAACGCTGGAAATGTGATGAATGTAATGTAGGTTTCAGTTATTAAACTGGAAAAAGTGCAGAAGGAATTTACAAGGATTTTTGCCAGGGCTCAGGGGTCTGAGTTACAGGAAGAGGTTGGACAAGCGAGGATTTGTTTTTTAATTTAGAGCAGAGGAAACAGAGGGGAATGTTTTCTGGAAGTGTATAAGACCATAAGGTGAATGTACTCAGTCGTTTGCCCAGCGAATCAAGGAGTGGAGGGCATCAGTTTACGGTTAGAGGAGAAATTTTGAAAGGGAACCTGAGGGGCACCTGTTTTACACAGAGGGTGGTATGTATATGGAATGAGCTGCCCGTGGAAGTGGTTGAGGTGGGTACATTAACAACATGTAAAAAACATTTGGACAAATACATGGATAGCAAAGGGTCAGAAGCATATGGGCCAAGTGCAGGGAAATTGGGTTAGTGTGGATGGACATTTTGGCCGGCATGGGCCAGTTTGGGCCAAAGGGCCAGCCTCTGCTATAGGATGCTCTGACTCCAAGTATATTTACTATTTCTCCTGCTATCTCTGGTAGCATCCTGGGATGTATTTCATCTGAGCAAGGAGACTTGTCTACCTTTAGCTCCATGAGCTTGCCCGGCTCTAACGCTTTTGTGATGATGGTTGTTTCTTGGTCCTCACCTTCCTTAGTCTCCTTTACAATTACTGGCATGTTCTTCGTGTTCTCCACTGTGAAGGCAGACTGCTGTGTCCTCATTCCTGAACCCTGCTGGATCGGAATAACTGGGTACAGAACTCTGAGAAGTCTTCTTTGAGTCTTTATTGATGAGACATGGCAGTTACCTGGATAGTGTACATGCAGAACACCTCCAGGCAGCATCAGGTCACTCCCCGCCTGTCCGATGTGCCGCTCCCATTCTCATACCTTTGTGGTTTGGGACTTTGAATAGAGACTGTCTCTCAGTATTATCTCCATGGCAACGGCAGTTAGAAAGTAGAGTTCAGCTCAACACTTTGTGGTTAAACCACATACCCTCCCCCACGGCCCTGTGGCTCAGTCAGGTATCCAACAGGCACTTCAGTTTCAGTGGGGCTGTCTATCAGGATTCTGATGTGGAGGAGCCGGTGTTGGAGGGGGGTGGGCAAAGTTAAAAACCACACATCACCAGGTGATCCTAGTCCAACAGGTTTATTTGGCAGTACA
>NW_025215059.1:35317-40382 GCF_004010195.1 Chiloscyllium plagiosum
AATAGCCCTCGATACTATCAACAGCACCTCTAACCTATGTGCCATCTGCAAATTTACTAACCCACCCCTCAATCTCCTCATCCAAGTCATTTATAAAAACTACAAAGAGCAGAGACCCAAGAGCAGAGCCCTGTGGGACCCCACTCAAGACTGACCTCCAGGCAGAACTTGCCATCTACAACCACTCTCTGCCTTCTGTCAGCTAGCCAATTCTGAATCCAAATAGCCGAATCTCCCAAAACCCATACCTCCTGAGTTTATGGATGAGCCTACCGTGGGGAACCTTATCAAATGCCATGCTGAAGTCCTCATACATCACATCCGCTAGCTTGACCTTCAATGATCTGTCCTGTCACTTCCTCAAAGAACTCAATAAGATTTATGAGGGATGACCTGCCCCTCACAAAGCCATGCTGACTGCCTTTAATCACGCTATGCTTTTCCAAATAGTCATAAATTCTTTCCAAAACCTTGCTGATCACAGATGGAAGACTGGCTGGTCTGTAATTGCCAGGGATTCCCCTATTACCCTTCTTGAAAAGAGGAACAACATTCGCCTCCTAGCAATCCTCCGATATGACTCCCCTGGAGAGAGTATGGATGCAAAGACCTTCACCAGCGGCTTAGCAACCTCCTTTCTTGCTTCTTCGAGTGGCCTAGGATAAATCTGGTCTGGTCATGGGGACTTATCAATCTTAATGTTTGCCAAAATTTCCAGCACATCAACCTCATCAATCTTGATCTGTTCCAGCCTGTATCCCAGCTCCTCAAAGTTCTTATTCACAACAAGGTCCCTTTCCTTAGTGAAAACCAAAGCAAAAAAAACTCATCTAGGGCTTTCCCTATCTGCTCAGACTCCACACACAAGTTCCCTACGCTATCCCTGATTGACCCTACCTTCACTCTGATCATTCTCTATTCCTCACGTCTGTGTAAAATGCCTTTGGATTTTCCCTAATCCTTCCTGTCAAGCCTTTTTCGTGCCCCCTCCTGGCTCTCCTCAGTCCCTTACTGAGCTCCTGTGTAGCAAGCCTGCAATCCTCTAAAGCTGTGTTAGATCCTTGCCTCCTCCACCTTACGTAACCTCCCTGCTTCCTTTTGAGGAGAAGCTCCTGTGTTCTTGTTACCCCTTCTTACCTGTCTCAGAGGAACATATTTGTGCATCACTCGCAACAACTGCCCCACATGTCTGCTGTGCCCTTTCTATGGCACAATTGCTCCCAGTCTATACGTCCCAACTCCTGACTGATCGCGTCATAATTTCTTTTGCCCAGTTAAAATATTCACTTTTTAAAATGTTTAATGTTCACTTTTAGGGTTAAAGAATAAAATTGATATTTTTAAAAAGAATAGTGGAATTTGGGAGTCCTCTGTCCCTTTAACATGTTACGAGGCAAGGTGAGTTTTTCTGCTTTTGGTTTAAATTGCAGAAGGGCTGAAGGACCTTTTTCTGTGCTGTAGATCTCTGTAACTTTACGCTGTCCAGGTCCTGTTTGCTGCGAATGGTGCAAAGCTTTTCCGAGGCTGTGCATCTGGTTGTAACACTCCTGCTTCCACGTTCAAACACCGAGAGCATTTAGTTCCTGATTCATTGTGTTGTATCAGATTTTGGCTGATTTTGGTTTGGTTTGAGTTGCCTTTCTCTGGCTGTCTCCTGATCCCCTGTAAAAGAAGTTTATAAAAGTGACCACTGTCAGGACAGGAGAGAAATTCAAATCATTCCAGTGCTGGTGAAGGAAAAATGCGCATGCGCCTCGTCCCAAACAAAATGGCGGCCACGGCCGAGCTCCCGGGAATTAAACTCAGGGCTGAAACCGCGGGACCCGCTAATTCTTATTCGCTTCGCGGGACCTTTACTGGATATTACCAGGACGGATCGCACCACCTCTCCCACCGCTGGCTGTATTATTCCTACGGGACCACCCTCTCCCCGCCATTATCTGGAGACTGAAAAAGGGGCCTTCAGTCAATTTGCGCATGCTCCAACAGGCTCAATCCAGCGCCTGCACATTGGTGTCCTTTGGAGGGGGGGAGGGGGCGTAGACATCGTGCACCCTCTTCAGGAATGTCCTAGAACTTCATCCTGCAGCTTGGTCTCAGGGATGACCATTCAGTCAGATTGTGGTCTTCTTACTCACTTTCCTTCTCTTTAATTAGCTTCACAGAATTTGTGAAGGGGACAATCTGTGGTCAGGAAACAGAACCAGGTATCATATTACAATTGGAAAGATTGATTGTTATTTTATGATTGGAATATTGGTCAACTCTGAACTTGTAAGGAGAAAACACCAAGTGGGGAGAAACTGTGCACCTGTCCTGTGTGTGGATGAAATCATCTGAACTGTCAAGACATAATCACAGTCATGCTGGGGAGAAAGTATGGAAATATGAGGACAGTGAATGTGGGATATAAATGAATTAATGTTATTTCTGCAACTATAAATTCTGATACAGAACAGGAATGATAAAATACATATTCAGCAAAAAGAAAATGGTATGTTAGCATGAGACGTGATTACAGAACAATGGTGGATGTGTGGGCAAAAAGGAAAAACATCTGTTTCCCCGCTTACACGGAGACACAGGAACGAACCCTAATTAAAGAGGTCAAAGTGGCCTCTGGATAGAAATAGATGCTGATAGAAGAAAAGATATGCCTAATCAATAACCTACGGTAGACTGACGTCAAACACCCCTATGGGAGTCAGAGATAAGAGTTTGTCACGGACAAGACAGGATAAACAGAAGTTGTGGGATCAGTCTTAAGGAAATGAGTGACGTCAGCGAAGCAGGGAACAAACAATGGAATTATGAAAACATATGGGAAAAGAAACTGTATAATTTGCAAGAGTTCGTTGGGAAATACTGCGCATTTCTAATTGCCGTACCTGGCAATTGGACAGGGCACCCACTTGCAAGTGTACAAATAAACGACTGATTCAGATATTTGTTCTCGGACTGAAATTATTAAAGTGAGTGAGCTTTTGTTTCTCACAATTGGGGGCTCGTGTCCGGGATTTTCTTCCATCACCGGGGGGAGTGGCTGGCCTTGGACGCGTCCCTTTCCCCATTGAGGAGCAGTCTCGTATCCCGGTTTGGTCTGCTCCCTTGGGTGACTGAATTGAATCCTATAAGAGAGACATCTGAATCAGACAGTGATAGGAGCTCGATAGAAGATACGGTGACAAAAGGAGCCAGGTAACTCTGTGCACAGACCAAGGTAAGAAAATTGACTTTTAAGTATTGCCTTGGTGGCCGGGATTGAGTTTTAGTAGTTAATAAGGGACTAACGAAGGAACTCAATATGATTGCGCTGTGGGTAAGGAAAAAGCCTCCGGGGAAACAAAGTGAGGAAACGGCAATGGAAATGGAGTCGGGGTCCCTTACAACATTCCTCCGGAAAGTCCTTTGGGCAGGATGTTGTGGAAATTGGCAAAATAATACTTGTACAAGGGAGAAAGATGATTATATATTGTAGCTTTGTATGGACTAAGGACTCCATTCTTCGTCCCGCTGTCTTCTGGCCAAAGTAGAGATCGGACGAAGACTGGGTTTGTGAATATCTGAGTTTATATGTCAATGTGTGAGAGAGAGAGAGAATGTAAAGAGCTGTACAGCTGGTAGGAAGTTTAACCCTTTGTGATTTGGTTTGAGTGAACATTTGTTTGTTGGTGGTTGAATGTTTGTGTTTTATTCCCTGGAGCTTGAGTTCCAGGACTGTTTTGAATCTGATTTTTGTTATGGAAACTTAACATGATTTCTTTTAGGTTAGGGATTCTATTGAGATTATGAAGAAAAAAAGGAATGATAACTCCTGTTCTTTTTACAGATCATGACTGCCTTACTATCAGTTTCTAACTAATCTCTTTTATCTTTACGTAACGGCGATTTATGGAGGACAGTTGAAGTTTCAGTTCAACATTAGTTGAAGCATAGAATTAGTAAAAGCAAAATTCTATGGTTAATATCTGTGACCTTGGATTCAGCCATTGTTCATGCATTAGAAGTTTTTTTTTAAAAAAAACTTGAGTAGACAAATTATTTTAAGGCAAGCTCTGATTATTTTACCACCTATAGTATTGTAATTGAGCAATGATTGGTCAGGACTATTTAAGAAAACTAATTTCGGATCTAAATTAAAGGACTAAAACTGGGTAATTACAGTGAATTGCAAAATTGGGAACTGTATGCATTTTGCATTTTAACTATTAAATACTGAAGAAATGAACGTAAATATATATAAATATATTTATAAGTTAGGAACAGTCTTTAAAGGTTAGTCAAGCATGAATTGATGAATTGGTGTTTGAAGTTATCAAGTTTTAAAAAACTTGAGTAGACAAATTCTTTTAAGGCAAGTTCTGATTATATTACGACCTATAGTATTGTAATTGAGCAATGATCGGTCAGGACTATTTAAGAAAACTAATTTTGGATCTAAATTAAAGGACTAAAACTGGGTAATTACAGTGAATTGCAAAATGCATTTTGCATTTTAACTATTAAATACTGAAGAAATGAACGTAAATATATATAAATATATTTATAAGTTAGGAACAGGCGTTGAAGGTTACTCAAGCATGAATTGATGAATTGGTGTTTGAAGTTATCAAGTTTTAAAAAACTTGAGTAGACAAATTCTTTTAAGGCAAGTTCTGATTATTTTACGACCTATAGTATTGTAATTGAGCAATGATCGGTCAGGACTATTTAAGAAAACTAATTTTGGATCTAAATTAAAGGACTAAAACTGGGTAATCACAGTGAATTGCAAAATTGGGAACTGTATGCATTTTGCATTTTAACTATTAAATACTGAAGAAATGAACGTAAATATATATAAATATATTTATAAGTTAGGAACAGGCTTTGAAGGTTAGTCAAGCAGTAATTGATGAATTGGTGTTTGAAGTTATGGGGAGCTAGAAATATTGCAATATTTCTTTAAAAAAAACAAAGGGGAAGAACGTAACGACTTATCCCCTTCGGGAGGTACCCATAGGGGACAAAGAGATTGGGTTTGTGAGTGCCCCCCTCTCACTAGTGGGGAGGTCAGAACATTTAA
>NW_025215059.1:43766-61281 GCF_004010195.1 Chiloscyllium plagiosum
ATACTAAACATTTCAAAATTCAATTTAGGCAACTGAATACAGAGCGTGTCCAAAGTGATTATATTTAGAATATTCAATTAGAAGTTAACTCCCTTTAATCCTACATTCCACCACAGCAGATAAAGCTAAAAAGAACTTCAATAATATTATTAGCCAACAAAATGAATGACTTTATTTTTGCTGTTGTGGGATATAAATGAATTAATGTTATTTCTGCAAGTATAAATTCTGATACAGAACAGGAATGAGAAAATACATATTCAGCGAAAAGAAAGGATATGTTAGCATGAGACGTGATTACAGAACAATGGTGGATATATGGGCAAACAGGAAAGCATCTGTTTCCCCCTTACACGGAGACACAGGAACAAACCCTAATCAAAGAGGTCAAAGTGGCCTCTGGATGGAAATAGATGCTGATAGAAGAAAAGATTTGCCTAATCAATAACCTACGGTAGACTGACGTCAAACACCCTTATGGGAGTCAGAGATAAGAGTTTGTCACGGACAAGACAGGATAAACAGAAGTTGAGGGATCAGTCTTACGAAAATGAGTGACGTAAGCGAAGCAGGGAACAAACAATGGAATAAGGAAAACATGGAAAAAAAACTGTATACATTGCAAGAGTTCGTTGGGATATACTGTGCATTTCTAATTGCCGTACCTGGCAATTGGACAGGGCACCCACTTGCAAGTGTACAAATAAACGGCTGATTCAGATATTTGGTCTCGGACTGAAATTATTAAAGTGAGTGAGCTTTTGTTTCTCACAGTGAAGGAGGATTCAAATCCCCACCTCAACTGGAAATTCATCAATGCACTCACACTGAGGAAAGGCCATTCATCTGCTCTAAGTGTGGGAAGGGATTCACTCAGTCTTCTCAACTGCAGGCAGACCACAGAGTTCACCCAGATAAAAGAACTTTTAAAATGACTAGACTGTGGAAAATGCCATAGAAATTCTGGGCAACTGATGTGCCATTGACGTATTCGAACAGAGGAGAGACCATTCAGGAGTTCGCACTGCGGCATTAAGTTCAGGCAATCATTTCAACTCCCTACACACCAGCGAGATCACACTGTGTAGAGGCTGAGAATCTGCTCTGACTGCGGGAAGGCGTTCATTCAGTCATCCAGCTGCAGATATATCGGCAAACCCAGACTGTTCCCCTGAGCCGAATGAGAAGGCATTCTGTACCATATCCTGTGTGCAAAAACATCGGTGAGTTCACACAAGGGTGAGACCATTTCGTTGCGCTGTGTTTGGGTAGGGATTTACTCACTCTTCTGCCCTACTGGGAGGCCAGTGAGTTCACACTGAGACTAGGCCTTTTAAATGTCCAGACTGTGGGAAGCACTTTAAAAGTTCCAGGAAACTGATGTCCCACCAACATGTTCACAATGATGAGAAACCTTTCTGGGGCTCTCACTGCAGGACCAGGTTCAGTCAATCATCTGACATCAAACATCAGTGAGTTCACACCAGGGAGAGGCCATTCACCTGCTCTCTGTGTAAGAAGGGTTTGCTCACTCATTCAACCTGCTGAGACACTGACGTGTTCATAAGGAACTACAGCAATGACATTGTGCTGTTAACCACACCCAGGCCCAAGCCATGTTCACTGAGTCTGTTTATGCTCCGGTTAATTAACCTGTGTGAGACAGGTTTAATATTTTGGAAAAAAGTCAAATAAATTAGTTTTGCATTAGATATAATGAGCCATTATAGCATCTCTGACGCAAGTTAGTTCCTTTTTGAAGGGATCACCCCCACTGTGGCATTTCACCATTGGCCCTACTGAAGGTTGAAGGTTCATGGATTAAGAACTCCAGAAATGGACTGGAGGACAGCCAAGTTTCAGTATTTTAAGGAATAGCTGGTGAGAAATAAGAGAAAACCTGACTGAAGTCTGGGCTTTCCTTGTCAGTGTTCGTCTGGGGTGAATGATACCTGACTCCCTGATCTGTCTGACATTCAACCAGGTTGGTACAAGTTGGGCTCAGTTTCTTCGAGAATACGGACAAATATTCCTCACGACTGAAGGCAATAAATGTAGCCATTAGAGAAGAGGGAAGATCTTTTTAAAAAAAGGTAGTGAATTATTGTTATAGAACTGAACAAAACCGAAATGTTGCTAAAAGAAAAACAAAATTGAACATTTCTGCCCTGCACTCGTCAGGATTAGAAGACAAGTAAGCAAACTGAAACAGGGAAAACCAATTGATGAGTGATAAGGATTGACATGGAGGTGGAATAAAAACTATCAGGATTTGGGTAATCCAAGATGGAGAATGGGAAAAGTTTTGGCTGTAAGAACTGCTCGCGTTTGGAGTATTTTCGGTGTTGGAAGTGAGTTCCTCGAATTCCATAAGCAGTAATTACTGTTTTTAAGCTGTTGCATTGTTTTGGAAGTTTGGGAGAAAAGATCAAAATAATGACAATTTAAAAAGGAGGAATTGAACAAAGGTAGTGACCACATGGTCAGGGAGAGAGACAGAGAGAAAGAAAGAAACTTACACTGCTAACTGACACAGCAATGAATCTGCACAGTTACTGCCTTTGCTGTTTGAGTTCAAATGTTTCCAGATATTGGAGTGCGTTGAAGACAAATTGACAAACAGTGAAATTCACAGCTGACATTCGAGGAACCTATGTTGGAGAGCACACAGCACAGGAGCAGATAAATGCATGGTTTGTAAGTGTAATATTGCTGTCATTTTTAATAGTGAGTGTTTTTTTTTAGAACTGTCGTTTGATTAGGTTGTTAAGGTACTAAGATGGCCTTGAGTGGAGTGATGTGCTCTTCCTGTCAGCTGTTGGAGATTACGGAAAGTTTCCTTAATACTGATGATCATGTCAGCAGTAAGTGTGTTTGGTTCTGAATCCTATCAGGTCGCATCGATCAGTTGGAGCGGCAGTTTGAGGCAATGAGGAATTTACAGGAACTAGGAACTTCTGACGGATGGTAGTTTTAAGAAAGGGAGAAAAACCAGGAAAAGTAGGAGAGGGAGGCAGGTAGTGCAGGAGTCTCCTGTGGTTAATCCCATCTCAATCAAGTATGTTGTTTTGCAAAATGTAGGGGGTGATTGCCTTTCAGGAGAACGCAGCACGAACAGCCAAGTTTCTGGGACCGAGACAGGCTGTAATGTAACGAGGGGTATGTCAGGTACCAAGCGATCGATTGTGAGAGGGGACTCTCTAGTCAGAGGCACAGCAGATGTTTCTGCGGCCGACAGCAAGAAATCAGAATGGTGTGTTGTCTCCCTGTTTCCAGGATCAAGGCAGAATATTCTCAAAGGGAAGTGGGACCAGCAGCAGGTCACTGGAACCAATGACACAGGAAGGAAAAAGGATGAGATGCTGAAGAGAGGAGATAGAAAGTTAGGCAGGAATTTTAAAATAAGGTCCTCGAGGGTAGTAATATCTGGATTACTCCCGATGCTGTGAGCTAGTGAGGCTAGGAATAGGAGGATCAAGCAGAAGTACGTCTAGGAAAAAGTGAAGACTGCAGATGTTGGAGATCAGAGTCGAGAACGTGGTGCTGGAAAAGCACAGCAGGTCAGGCAGCATTTGAGCAGCAGAATAATCGACATTTTAGGAAAAAGCCCTTCATCAGGAATGAGGATGTGAGCCAAGGGGGTGGAGAGATAAATGGGAGGGCGGTGGGCCTGGGGAAAGGTTGATGAGAGTGCATTAGATGGATGGAGTTTGGGGTAAAGGTGGAAGGTCGGAGGGGATGGTGGAGTGGATAGGTGGGAAAGAAGATTGACAGGTAGGACAGGTCATGAGGGTGGTGCCGATTTGGAAGGTTGGAGCTGGGATTAGGAGGGGGGATGGTGAGGGGGAGGAGAAATGAGGAAACTGGTGAAATCCACATTGATAGTGTGTGATTGCAATGTCTCAATGCAGAATGTGAGGCATTCTTTCTCCAGGTGTCGAGTGGTTAGGGTTTAGTGATAGAGGAGGCCCGGAAACTGCATGTCCTCGGCGGATTGGGAGGGGGGGTTGAGAGGTTTTCAGCCACAGTGGTGGGGTTGGTTGGTGCGGATGCCCCGGAGATGTTCTCTGAAGCGCTCAGCAAGTAGGCGACATGTATCCCCGATATAGAGGAGACTGCATTGGGAGCAATGGATACAGTAAATGACGTGTGGCAGTGCAGCGAAAGCTCTGTTGGATGTGGAAGGCTGATTTGAGGCATTTGGGAAGTGAGATGGAGTTGGGGGCATAGGTTTTACAATTCCTGTGGTGACAGAGGAAGGTGCCAGGAGGGGAGGGTGGGTTGGTGGGGTGTGGGGTGTGGACTTGACAAGGGAGTCGCGGAGGGAATAGTTTTTACAGAACTCAAATAAGTGTGTGGAGGGAAATATATCTGTGGTGCTGGGGTCCATTTGTCGGTGGCAGAAATGATGAAATGTATCTGGAGGTTGGTGGGGTGGAAGGTGAAGATCAGGGGGATTCTGTCCTTGTTTAGCTGTGGGAGCCGGTGGGTTTGTAGAAGATGGCAGTGTTGAGTCAGTCAATGTTGATGGAGATGGAGCGTTCCAGGAAGGAGAGGGAAGGTGGTGTCTGAGATTAATGTGTAGCCGAGGAGCTTGTGTATGGGAGAAAGATTCACATTTTAGATCATTGGAAGCTCTTCTGGGGCTGAAGTGACCCATATAAGAGTGATGAATTGCACCTGAATTCGAAAGGGACTAATATTATGGCAGAGAGATTGCTGCAACTGCTTGGGAGGAATTAAATTAATAAGGTGGGCAAGGGGATGGGACCCAGGGCGATAGTGAGGAAAGAGATCAATCTGACACTGGTACAGTTGGGAAAAGGAGCAAGTCAAACTGTCATGGGCAGGCAGGAACAAAGCAGAGAACAACATAGGACTGATAAATCAAGCTGCGTTTTCATCAATGCAAGAGACCTAGCAGGGAAGGCAAATGAACTCTGGGGATGATTAGGAACATGGGTCTGGTCTATCAGTGCAATTGCAGAAATGTCGCTCAAGGATGGGGAGGACTGACAGCTTCATGTTCCAAGATACAAATGCTACAGGAAGGATAGAAAGGAAGGCAGGAGAGGAGGAGGAGTGTCATTTCTGATAAGGGATAACATTATGACTGTAATTAGGGAGGATATTCCTGGGAATACATCCGGGAAGTCATTTGGGTGGAAGTGAGAAATAACGAAGGGACTATTACCTTTTTGGGATTGTACTATAGAGCTCCACATAATCAGTGGGGAATTGAGTAACAAATTTGTAAGGAGATCTCAGTTATCTATAAGAATAATAGGGTGTCATAGTAGGGAATTTTAACATTCTAAACGTAGACTGGAACAGGCATAGTGTTCAGTGTTTAGATTAGATTAGATAAGGTAAGATTAGATTAGATTAGATTGCTTACACTGTGGAATACAATACATTCGGCCCAACAGGTCCACACCGACCCTCCAAAGAGCAACCCACCCAGACCCATTCCCTAACATTTACCCCTTCACCTAATACTACAGGCAACTTAGCTATGCCAATTCACATAACCTGCACATCCTTGGACTGTGGGAGGAAACCGGAGCACCCAAGGAGAGGAATTTGTTAAGTGTGTACAAGAAGATTTTCTGATTCAGTATGTGAATGTACCTACTAGAGAAGGTGCAAAGCTTGACCTACCCTTGGGAAATAAGGCAGGGCAGGTGTCAGTGGCGGAGCACTTTGGTTCCAGCAACCATAATTCTATTAGTTTTAAAATAGTACTGGCAAAGGATAGACAGGATCTAACTGTTAAAGTTCTAAATTTGATGAAGGACAATTTTGGCAGTATGAGGCAAGAACTTTGAAAATGTGATTATGTGCGGATTTTTGCAGGTAAAGGGATGGTTGGAAAAGGAGTAGCCTTCAAAAATGAGATAATGAGACAGTATGTTCCTATTGGGGTGAAAGGCAAGGTTGGTAGGTGTGGGGAATGCTGGATGACTCGAGAAATTGAAGGTTTGCTCAAGAAAGAGAAGGAAGCATACATCAGGTATAGACAGTAGAGATTGAGTGAATTCTTCGGTATAAGGGCAGTAGGAGTATACTTAACAGAGAACTAAGGAGGGCAAAAAGGGGGCATGAGATGGGTTTGGCAAATGAGAATCCAAATGATTCTACCAAAAAAAGCATTACGGACAAAAGAGTAACTTGGGAGAGAATAGGGCCCTTCAAAGATCAGCAAGGCAGCCTATGTGTCAAACTGCAAGAGATGGGAGGGGATATTAAAGGAGTATTTGCGTCAGTGTTTACTGTGGAGAAGGGCATGGAAGAAATAGAATATGGTGAAATAAATAGTGACATCTTGAAAAATGTCCATATTACAGAGGAGAAGGTGCTGGATGTCTTAAAACACATAAATGTGGGTAAATCCCCAGGACCTGATCATGTGTACGCTTGAATTCTGTGGGAAGCTAGGGAAGTGATTGCTGGACCCATTGCTGAGATATTTTTATCATCGATAGTCATGATGAGGTGCTGGAAGGCAGCGCTTGGCTAACATGGTGCCACTATTGAGGAAAGGTGATATGGAAAGCCAGGGAGCTATAGCTCAGTGAGCCTGATATCATTGGGTGCGGTGGGGGGTTCGTTGCAGATGAAGGGAATCCTGAGGGACAGGAAGACAGGATTTACATGTATTTGGAAAGGCAAGGACAGATTATGGATAGTCAACATGGCTTTGTGCATGGGAAATCATGTCTCTCAAACTTGATTGAGTTTTTTTGAATAAGGAGCAAAGAGATTTGATGAGGGCAGAGCAGTAGGCGTGATTTATATGAACCTCAATAAGGCGTTCGACAAGGTTCCCCATGGGAGACTGGCGAGCAAGGTTAGATCTCATAGAATACGGGGAGAACTAGAAACTTAGATACAGAACTGGCTTGAAGGTAGAAGACAGAGGATGGTGGTGGATGTTTGATTTTCAGACTGGAGGCCTGTGACCTGTGATGTGCCACAAGGATCAATGCTGGATCCACTGCTTTTCATCACTTACATTTAAGATTTGGATGTGAACATAGAAGGTATATGTCGTAAGTTTGCAGATGAAACCAACATTGTCGGTGTAATGGGCAGTGAAGAAGGTTACCTCAAAGTATAACTGGATCTTGATCAGATGGGCCAATGGGCCAAAGATTGGCGGATGGAGTTTAATTTCGATAAATGCAAGGTGCTGCATTTTGGAAAGGCAAATCAGGGCTGGGCTTCCACACTTCATGGTAATGTCCTGGGGAGTGTTGTTGATCAAAGAAACCTTGGAGTTCATAGTTCCGTGGAAGTGTAGGCCCAGGAAGACACCATAGTGAAGAAGGCATTGAGTATGCTTCCCTTTGTTGGTCAGAGCATTGAGTATAGGAGTTGGAAGGTCATGTAGCGGCTATACAGGGCAATGGTTAGGACATTGTTAGAATATTGCGTGCAATTTCCCTCGTAAAGGAAGTGTGCTGTGAAACTTGAAAGGGTTCAGAAAAGATATACAAGGATGTTGCCAGGGTTGGAGGGTTTGAGCGACAAGGAAAGGCTGAAGAAGCTGCAGCTAATTTCCCTGGAGTGTCAGTCGCTGAGGGGTGACCTTATAGAGGTTTGTAAAATCATTGAGGCATGGATAGGATAAATAAGGTTTTCTTTGTTAAAAAGGCAAATGTGACATTGATGTTCCAAGTGTGATGCAACTGGTTAAACCACACATTAAGCCACACAGAATTCACTTAAGCACTGTGGTTGAAACACAAACAAAAGAAAGTGGCATTAAGATTAACTAAATGATTGGAAAACATAACCTATTACTTGATACAGTAACTTACAACATTGGAAGAGGAAATTAGTAACATCTCATAAACACACCCCTTGGCAAAAAGGTAAATTCAAACTTGTATTCTTACAGGCGGAGGGAACAACATCCAGAGAAATGAGCGAGTTCTCAGTTAGGAATCATTTACTGAAGCTTGCAACCTTCTGATACTCAAAACATCTTGGAATTGCTGCAGCTAGACCAAAACTAGAATAACCTGAACTGGCCACTCCTTTTCCATTGTTAAACTTTTTTAAAGAAAAAGCTACAAACACTCTGGACTTTTTGGCACCTCTGCCCTTACAATCTCTCGTCAAAAAAACACAGGACAAAATAACATATTTAAGATAACAGCATCCTCACATCACCACACTCCCACTCCCCCTGCCCCGACACACACACACAAACAGTCTTTCGCTATCTCTCTCACACACACACACGCAGATGCATGGTCTCTCTCTCTTCTTTTATTTATCTTATGGGGTGTGGGTGTCGCTGGCTTGCCAGCATTTTATGCATGTCCTTAGTTGCCCTTGAGAAGGTGGGGGTGAGCTGACTTCTTGAACTGCTGTGGGTTAACCCCCAATGTAATTAGGGAGGGAATTCCAGGACTTTGACCCAGTGACAGTGATGGAACGGCGTTATATTTTCAAGTCAGGATGATGCATGACTTGGAGGGGAACTGAAGATAGTGGAGTTCCCACACATCCGCTGCCCTTGTTCTTCTAGATGGAAGTAGTTGTGGGTTTGGAAGGTGCTGTCTGAGGATCCTTGGTGAATTTCTGCAGTGAATCTTGTAGATAGTAGCACCAGCAGTGTATACTGAGCATGTGTGGTGGAGGGAGTGGATACTTGTGGATGTGGTGCCAATCAAGTGGGCTGTTTTTCCTGGATGGTGCCAAACTCTTCGTCTTGAGAGTTGATGGGGCTGCACCCATTCCAGGAAAGTTGGGAGAATTCCATCACACTTCCAACTTGTACATTGTAGATGGTGGACAGGCTGCAGTATACCTAGCTTCTGACCTGCTGTTGTAGCTACTGTGTTTGTGGCAAGTGCAGTTGAGTTTCTGGTCAATAATAACACCCAGGATGTTGAGCAGCTTATTTCTGAGCAAGTGCTGATATATAGCACTGTTCATGACACTTTCCATCACTTTACTGATGATTGAAAATAGACTGATGGGGCGTTAATTGGCTAGAATTTGTCCTTTTTTATGTACAGGACATCCTGGGCAATTTTCCACATTGTTGTATTGGTACAGTATTGTAATTGTACTGCAACATTAATAAGAGACAAAAATGATTTCAATTTAAAAACCTTAATCGTAATCTATTATTACGTGACAATATATACACGTTGCATCAACTGTAACCATGCAAGAATTCACTAAAGTATTCTGATTCTGTCCATTTACTCCTGCCACCAAATCCCTCCATCTTACATTATCCAAGTTGTGACAAGACATCAGCATATACATTTTCTCATCCTGTCACGTTTATCATTTTCATATTAAATGGCTGCAGTGACAAGCTCCATGTAAACCATCTGGAAGTGCAGCCCTTACATTTCTCCAAAAGCTTTAATGGATTATGAACAGTACAGACAATTGACCAAGATCCATTACTGACAATACAAATGTTGAAATGTTGGAACACCAAGTTCAAGGTCTCCTTCTCAATTGTGGAATATTTCTGATGAATATTCAATTTCCTGAAGAAATACCCGATGGGGCTTTCTAACTTCTCATTGTCATCTTGTAAGAATACAGCAATAGCACTCATATCACTCACATCAGTAACCATCTTGAGTAACTTTGTGCAATTCGGTGCAGCTAACACTGGGGCACTGGTTAACACAGCTTTCGGGTTGGCAAATGCCTTCTGACATTCTACTGTCCACTGAAAAATCCTGCACTTCTTCAATTAGTCAATCAGTGGAGCAACCACACTACTACAATTTGGTACAAACTTCTGGTAAACCTTTTCACTCCCAGGAATCATAGTCCTGCTGTCGTTGTCAATGGCATGGTCGGGGCCATCTGCCCATGCCTGACAACATGGCCGAGGGACATGACTCGGACTTTGGCGAATTCACACTTAGCCAGGTTTATCACCAGCCTGCCTCCCAAAGTCAATTGAATACTTCCAATAAATGCTGCAAATGTTCCTTTCGTGTGTGACTAAAATATCAGCACGTTGTCGATGTACACTGTACAATTGGATAACCCAGAAATTACTTTATTAGCTAGCCTTTCAAATGTGGCTGGTGCATTTTCCAAATCAAATTGAATGACTTAAATGAATTGGATGCGAGCATAAGAGGTACAGTTAGTAAGTTTGCAGATGACACCAAAATTTGAGGTGTCGTGGACAGCGAAGAGGGTTACAACAGGATCTGGACCAGATGGGCCAATGGGCTGAGAAGTGGCAGATGCAGTTTAATTCAGATAAATGAGAGGTGCTACATTTTGGGAAAGCAAATCTTAGCAGGACTTGTACACTAAATGGTAAGGTCCGAGAGAGCGTTACTGAACAAAAGGACCTTGGAGTGCAGGATCATAGCTCCTTGAAAATGGAGTCGCAGGTCGGTAGGATAGTGAAGGTGGTGTTTGGTATGCTTTCCTTTCTTGGTCAGAGTATTGAGTACAGAGTTGGGAGGTCATGTTGCAGCTGTACAGGACAACTGTTAGGTCACTGTTGGAATATTGTGTGCAATCTGGTCTCCTTCGTATCGGAAAGATGTTGTGAACCTTGAAAATGTTCAGAAACGATTTACAAGGATGTTGCCAGGGTTGGAGGATTTGAGCTGTGGAGAGAGGCTGAATAGGCTGGGGCTGTTTTTCCTGGAACATCGGAGGCTGAGGGTGACTTTATAGAATTTTACAAAATGATGAGGGGCATTGATAGTATAAATAGACAAAGTATTTTCCCTGGGATTAGGGAGTCCAGAACTAGAGGGCATATGCATAGGGTGAGAGAAGAAAGATATTAAAGCGACCTAAGGGGCAACGTTTCACACAGAGTGTGGTACGTGCATGGAATGAGCTGCCAGAGGAAGTGGTGGAGGCTGGTACAATTGCAACATTTAAATGGCATCTGGATTGATATATGAATAGGGAGGGTTTAGAGGGATATGGGCCGAGCATTGGCAGCTGGGACCAGTTTGGGTTGGGATATCCGGTCGGCATGGACGGATTGGACCGAAGGGTCAGTTTCCATGCTGTACATCTCTATGACTCTATGACTTTAAGTTGGTAACGTCCAATCATTGTGACAAAAGCTGAAACTGTCTTCACTCCTTCGGATAAAGGTACTTGCCAGTATCCTTTGAGCAAGTCCAAATTACAAATATAAGTTGCTTGTTAGACCTTTTCAATACAGTTTTCTCAATGTCGAATTGGATATGAATCAGACGCTGCAAGTGCATTAACGTTGCAATAGGCTGCACGCAATCACCTAGTTGTGTTACCATTACTATGACTGAGCTCCTATTGCTTCAACTCCCTTTCATGTTGTTGTTTTGGAACATGCGTTCAAGTTGTCTTTGAACCTATACCAACTTTCTTTGGCGTAAATTTATAAGGATATTGCTTAATTGGAACAGCATTTCCTATATCTATATCATGCATAATTAAATTAGTATTTCCCAGCTTATCCCACATATCTCACTATGCAATCGTAATAACTCTTTCAGGTCACTTGGATTTTCGGTGGAAGGTACCACAATAATTTATACCAAATTTTGAGAACGTCCTCATTGTCCATTTTAATTTGAGGAAAGTCCAATTCAGAATCCTGTGAACTCACTTCGTCACACGTGTTGTATCCAGTAAGATATTATCCTTTTACTTTCCTTCTCGATTGTTATGGACCAGACCAAACCCCTTAGAACATTTCAAGAAGGTAGCCCAGACCCTAACTTTGCTAGTTGTTTTGAGAAGGTGTACAGTAGATATTCAAGGAGAGAATCAGCTGGTTAAGCCACCTCATTATGAACCAAACAAGACTTATTTAAAAGATTACTGAATGAAACACAAAGAACAAACAGAATACCGAATAACTTATCCTATCCTTAAACCTAACAGTGTATCTGTTCCAAGATACTTGCAACATCCCCACAAGCACCTCTTGGCACAAAACGTCATATCAAACACAAGTTATCACAGGATAGACACCTGAGAGAGATGACCAGCCTGGACCTGCTTCTTTGGGTCCAGCAGTCTTTCTTCACACGCCTGCTAAAAAAAAGCCAAACCAGAGAAAAGCTGAGCTGGGAGAACTGGCCACTCCCCTTTCAATATGCAAGTCTTTGTGTTTGAAACTTGAAAGCATTCTGCCTGAGGCAGTATCTGTTAGCTCTTCTCAAATTCGCCCTAAAACCCTTCCAAACTCAGACTTTTCTGAACCTGTGTTTTCATGACCTCCAGAAGAAAAAAGACCGAATGACAACCTAACCTTGTTAAAGTAACAGCTTTGTTCACCGTATCAAATTATCATTTGAGCAGATTCACATGACACTTTGAGATTGCTTTCTATCTGCAGTCCTTATCAAATAATTCACCTCACTCAGTTTTCTTTCACTTTGGTAAGTTCCACTAAGTCTTGCTTTTATAGGTTCAACTGGAAGTAACACTAACACTTTATCCATGTTCAAAAAATTGCAAATTTTCAATCTCTTGTCTGCTTCCTGCTTCATCGCGTGCTGTGCTACTTTTAAATGCCATCTAGCCAACTCCCCGCTCAATTTAATCATTCCCTAAAATTTGATACACAGTTCAAATGTGGTAGCTGAACTCTGACTCACTAATTTCTCCTTATTTAATTTCAGTGATCCTCTCAGCTCATGCCCAACACTCATTCAAATGGACTGAATGAGGCAGATTCATTTAGCACGTCCCTATTGGCAAGATGTGCAAATGGAATTTCTTTATCCAGTTGGTTGGATTATCTTGAATATATGCCCTCAATCTGGTCTTCTCTAAATTTGCTAATGGTCTTTGAAGTTTGATGTCACCTTTCTAACACTCCCTGCGATAAATTTGATGTAGAATTTGATCCTTGATCTGGTTGTATCTATGTGGGTAGTTCTTTATTGAGTTAAACACTGCGGTAACTCTTCTATATTCCTTCTAGCAGTGGTATTGCACAAATGGAATAGCCTCTGCAAATCTAATGGACTCATGTATTATTGTTAACAAATACTGATTCCCACTTTGTGTTTTATGTCGGGGACCTACTGAATCAGTTAAGACCCTTGTAAGACCATAAGACAGAAATAAGGCCATTCGGCCCATCGAGTCCATTCCGCCATTCAATCATGGCTGATGGGCATTTCAACTCCACTGACCCGCATTCTCCCCGTAGCCCTTAATTCCTGTGACATCAAGAATTTATCAATCTCTGCCTTGAAGACATTTAGCGTCCCAGCCTCCACTGCACTCTGCGGCAATGAATTCCACGGGCCCACCACTCTCTGGCTGAAGAAATGTCTCCGCATTTTTGTCCTGAATTTACCGCCTCTAATTCTAAGGCTGTGTCCACGGGTCCTAGTCTCCTCGCCTGACGGAAACAATTTCCTAGCATCCACCTTATCCAAGCCATGTATTATTTTGTAAGTTTCTGTTAGATCTCCCCTTAATCTTCTGAACTGCAATGAATACAATCCCAGGATCCTCCCCCGTTCCTCGTATGTTAGACCTACCATTCCAGGGATCATCCATGTGAATCTCCACTGGACATGCTCCAGTGCCAGTATATCCTTCCTGAGGTGTGGGGACCAAAACTGGACACAGTACTCCAAATGGGGCCCAACCAGAGCTTTATAAATTCTCAGTAGAACAACGGTGCTTTTATATTCCAACCCTCTTGAGATAATGACAACATTGCATTTGCTTTCTTAATCACGGACTCAACCTGCATGTTTACCTTTAGAGAATCCTCAACTAGAACTCCCACATCCCTTTGTACTTTGGCTTTAAGAATTTTCTCACCGTTTAGAAAGTAGTCCATGCCTCTATTCTTTTTACCAAAGTGCAAGACCTCACATTTGCTCACATTGAATTCCATCAGCCAATTCCTGGACCACTTTTCCAAACTGTCTAGATACTTCTGCAGCCTCCCCACTTCCTCAGTACTACCTGCCTGTCCACCTAACTTTGTATCATCGACAAACTTCGCTAGAATGCCCCCAGTTCCTTCATCCGAATCATTAATACATAACGTGAACAACTGCGGCCCCAAAACTGAACCCTGCGGGACACCGCTTGTCACTGGCTGCCATTCCGAAAAAGAACCTTTTATCCCAACTCTGTGCCTTCTGTCAGACAGCCAATCCTCAATCCATACCAGTAGCTCACCTCGAACACCATGGGCCCTCACCTTGCTCAGCAGCCTCCCGTGTGGCACCTTATCAAAGGCCTTTTGGAAGTCTAGGTAGACCACATCCACTGGGTTTCCCTGGTCCAACCTACTTGTCACCTCTTCAAAGAATTGGAAAAGGTTCCTCAAATGCAAGGACGGGTATTAAGGTGCTGGTTGTAATCCTGCCTGAGGTTTTCCAGGTGCATGACATGTATGACATTTCTATCAACTTTAAACTCCATCTTAATGCAGTCTAGGCCAGTAAAAATGTTCTTGTATTTTGGTGAGTTTTATCACTCCCACAATGACCCACAGGTAGCTCAGGTGCTACATGCCACTCCTCCTTTCTATAAGCCCCTGGTCATGAATTTCTGTCACTTTCCCATCTGCCTGAATATGTGATCGTCTCCACTTCCTCATCAAGGCATCATTTTTAGATTAGTAACATTTGGGAATGCTTTCAGATTCTACTTATGTGTATGCTTTTCAATATATTGCTTCAGTGTTTCATCTTTCCGTTGTAGCTCAGGTAATTTCTCTGAACTGAAAATATCCATTTGTTCGTCATCTGTTGTTGTTTTGTCTCAGCCATTCAATCAAATCTGGTCCCTGATCATTCTGCTTGAACTTGCTTATCTGTACTCTTTATTTTCTTCTCCTGTGTCAACTGTTGGCTTTGTGACTTTGTTCTCAGTCTGTTAATGTTCTCCAATTTTTGCATGATTCACATAACAATGATGTTCATTGTATTTTATGTAGAGCATGAGAGAATCCATCCACAAGGATGTTGTATTATGGCGTTCTATTAGAGTGACAACTAACTTTTTACTGCCCAATTCTAACAGTAGACCTTGTCCCAACAATAGTCTGCACTTATGACCGAAAAGTCAATGTTTCGGGCAGGACACTACATGAAATGCTTATGCCCCAAACGTTGACTCTTCTCCTTGGGTATACTGCCTGACCCGCTGTGCTTTTTCAGCGCCACGCTTTTTGACTCTGAGCTGCAGTCCCTTCTTACTCCTTTTCCCTTGGTTGTCTGGTCTGGAATAATCTGAGAGGTACGGATGCCCTTGCAACGAGTTTTGTGGTCCTGGAACATGCAGAGGGAGGAGTGAAAAGGCTGTTGTATGGAAACATGCAGAGTTTGTTGGGTTGAATTGAGATGTGGGTGAGGGTATCATAGTTAGAATGCTGAGATTTGGAGGTGACATGACAAATTCTTGAATTCTGTGTCCTCTCAAATGGAAAGTCCCTCAATCATCCAACAAGTGTGTCTTGGGCATGTTGACAGAATAGAGGCATGTGACTTGTGAATTTACTTCCTGCATGATGAGATTCCTACAGCCAGGCAGCTAGTGACGGACCAAAGGGTCCGCTTCAGAAATGCTGAAGAATGGTATGACAACCCTGAACATTGACTATACAAGGAGAGAATCCCTACTGGCTGAGAGAAATGAATGGGAAGACCTTAGAAGCTAAAACTAAAGACAAAAACTCATAATGACACTCTGTAACTATTAGTGAGAAATTGGCGATAGAAGCTGTCTCTTAGGAATCAGTCTTTTCATCAAGCAGCAAAGTTACATTGCATGGAGGCACGCAATCTGCAATACATCAGAGCACCTTCCAGCAACTGGAGCATGCTGGTGGCCTCTGGCAAAGAAAGTAGTTTCAAGGAAATATGATGTGCTTCACATGGCCACAGACACAGAAATGTACATGCACACATACACACGCGCACACACAGATACAGACACACACACAGACATACACCTACACAGAGACACAAACAGACACAGATACGCACACACCCCCACACAGAGACACACACAGACACTCAAACGCACATACAACCACACAGACAGACACATACATACACAGACATACACACACAGACACATGCGCACACAGGCACAAACCACCACACAGACACACACACAGAATTGCAGACACACACACAAACAATCACAGAACAAAATGACATCTTGTGTTAAGAATGAGCAAAGCTGCACTTCAATCATCACATCTTGACACTTGGGAGGCGATGTGTCACTGAAATTTGAGAGGTTATGTCTCCATGTTATTTTTCAGGTGGGATGATGAGTGATATTTTGAGTTAAATGGGGAAGCACTAATACTGTCCATGGTTTTCTCAGGGCAATATCCTCTTAAAAATAGAAGATAGGAGCAGGAGGAAGCCATTCAGCCCTTTGAGCCTGCTCTGCCATTATCATGATCATGGTTCATCGTCCAACTCAACAACCTCATCCTGTTTACTCCCCTTTGAACCCATTTGTCTTAAATGCTATATTGAGCCGCATCTTCAATACATTCAATGTCTTGGCATCAACTAATTCCTGTGATAATGAATTTCACAGGCTCATCATTCTTTGGGTGAAGAAATGTCTCCCTCATCTCTGTCGTAAATGTTCCACCTCAAGTCTTCAGTCTGTGTCCCCTAATTCTAGTCACACCCACCATCAGGAGCATCCTCCCTGTATCTACCCTGTCTCGTCCTGTTAGAATGAGATCCCCTCCCATTCGTTTAAATTCCTGCAAATACAATCCTAAGGTGGACAATCTATCCTCGTGTGTTATTTCCAAGCAAGAACACCCTTCCTCAGAAAATGAGACCAAATCTGCACACAGTGTTTGAGGTGTGGCCTCACCAAGGCTCTGTATAACTGTAACAACACATCCCTGCTCCTGTGCTTGAAACATCTCACAATGAAGGCCAATATAGCATTTGCCTTCATTACTGCCTAATGCACTCGCATGTTTACCTTCAGCGACTGGTGCACAAGGGCATGTAGGCCGTGCAGCACACTCTCCTCTCCCAATTTACAGCCAGACAGGTAGTAATCCACCACCTTGCTTTTGTTTCCAAAGTGAATAACCTGACATTTATCCAAAATAACTGCATCTGCCATTGATTTGCCCACTCACCAAATCTGTCCAGACCATGCCATAGGGTCTCTGCATCCTCGTCACAGTTCACCCTCCTATCCAACTTGGTATCATCTGCAAACTTTGAGATATTACATTTTATTCCTTCATTCAAATCATTAAAATAACTGCTAATAGCTGGGGTCCCTGTGGCACCCCACTAGCTACTGGCTGCCAATTTGAAACGGACCCTGAAGCCCTACTCGGTTTCCTCTCTACCCATCTGTTTTCTATCTATCTCAGTATACCTACCCCAATCCCATGCGCATTAATACTGTACAGTGATGTCTTAAGTGGGACATTATCAAACACTTTCTTAAAGCCCAAATATACCATATTGACCAGTGCCCCTTTGTCGATTCTGATAGTTACACCTTCACAGAATTCCAATAGATT